>NC_142198.1:20667500-20947500 GCF_026936395.1 Plectropomus leopardus | reverse complement strand
AACTCTGAGTTATTAAAAAAGAAGAAAAAAAGCATCCAAACAAAAATTATATATATAAAAAAACATAGAAACACCCCGAACTTAAAAAGACAAAAGAAAAAAACACCCCAAAAATTACATTAAAAATAAATTACATTAAAACTATAAAGCTGTATGAAAGTACAAAACTCAAGTAAAGTACAAGTACGTCAACGGTACTTGGGTACATGTACACACACACACACACACACACACACACACACACACACACACACACACACACACACACACACACACACAGAGGACTGGGTCGAAGGTGGAAGAATGCATGCCTGGCGTATGAACGAGTAGAGAAAGGGATGAGTGGAAGTCTACTGTTGCAAACGTTTTTCTGGTGGGACGCCACACCGCAACACACACACACACACACACACACACACACACACGTGCGCGCGCACACACACACACGAGGGCCAGCCAAAGGTCTGAAGTAACCACAGACTTCTGAATGTTCTAAATATAGGAGGATTGATAGGATCTGTGGAAAAGGGCAGGCTGGGGAGCACACACACACACACACACACACACACACACACACACACACACACACACACACACACACACACACAAACACAAAAACACACACACTAACACAATCAGCCTCCTACGCTCACCAAATTATTTAGCAATTGTGGAGAAGAGGAGAAAGTTGCTGACAGCTCCGATAAGCTTGTTACAGCGAATCAGCTTTTTTTTTTCTCGACCGTCTGAAACAGTTTGACAGAAAAGTGAAAAATCGTGCGTCTGTGTGTCGCTGCCTGAAAGTCTGCAGCTGATGCAGGAAGAGAGAAAACAGGTTAAAGCAAATCTGCACAACTATATTCTTCTACTCCTCTCCTATCTGTTTGTACAGCTTATTAACCCTTTAACACCTGCGTCGGCATCAGTTTTCTTGTCCTGCGCCTTCTCCAAGTATCTAAACCTCTGAAACCTGAGAAAGCTGTTTTGATTTCTTTCAGAAACACAGGAAAAATCATAATGACTATCTTGGCAAGAAATGTCCTGCAAACCCAAAAAAATTAATTTAAAAAAAAAAGGAAACTATGATCAGGAAATGATCTGAAAACTAACTATAATCAAAAAACAGGGAAATTTCCAGAAAGCTATTCTTATAATTTCCTTTTGATATATATTTAAAATTATGTTACAAAAAAAAAGAAAAATTTAATTACATTGCAAATATAATTACTTTCTTAAGGTCATTTTCTTGTTTTTGTTGTTTGTTTGCATTTTTTAAATTTTTTTTCTAGTTTTCTCCTCTGAAACCTGATAAATTAGCTGAAATTCTTTAAAAAAAAACAAAAAAAAAAACAGGAAAAAACATGAAGCAACTTGGCAAGAAATGTCTTGCAAACTATAAAAAATAATAATAATAATGATAATAATTTTAAAAAATAGGGTGGCGAGAAAATCATCTGGAAATTATTAGATATTATCAAAAAAACATGAAAAAATGCCCACAAAACTTTATTTATAATTCTCTGAGTTATATATTATATATTATATATATTGGTTTTTTTCTGACTTTTTGCTCATTTTTGGGCCATTTCTTGTTAAGGTGCTCGTCACCCACTTCCCATGTTTTTTTTTAAATAAATCCAATTTTCTCAGGTTTCAAAGGGTTAATTACAGCGAAGACACAGCATGTCTTCAGTCCAAAGCTGAAATAATTTCTTGTTTTCCATTTATTCTGGTAAACTGAAAATTTGGGGGTTTTGAACTGTTGGGTCAGATGATGACGTTAGCTCGGCCTCAGGGAAACTGTGATGATTTTTTTTTTTGACTAAACTTCGATGATTCGTCAAAAAGTTATTCAAGAGTTCAACGGATGATAAAAATAGTCCAGATTCCATATTTCGTTCACGCTGCGTTTTTCAAACTGCTCAGACAAACGATGCCATCGCTCTGTATGCGTCCATCTCTAAGAGTGTGTGTGTGTGTGTGTGTGTGTGTGTGTGTGTGTGTGTGTGTGTGTGTGTGTGAATGTGGGGGGAACTCCTGTCTCGGCCCTGTCCCAGGACCCCGGAACCTTCCAGAACACCGGGACCCGACCACACAACAAACGGCCCCGTCAGCGTGATTTATCGGCCATTCACCACCAGGTCACACACACATATATACACAAAGACGCACACACATTCTCCGAAAAAAAAGCATCAATATGAGCACGTATGAAAGCGTTCGGTGAAAAGTTTACCTGAAAGAAAACAAAAAGATGCGCTCGGGCAGATGTGCGTGCAGAGAGTGAAAGATGGAGGAATGTGCTTCTTTTGATATGATAAGAATGGTTGCAAAAACAATGGAGGAGAGGAAAGAAAGAGGAATAAAAGAGCGAAGGAGCTGAATAACTGCGACGGAGTCAACCGATTCTGATCGGCAAAAGAAAGGGGAGGGAGGACGGAGGCGAGGAAGAGGAGGATGGAGCATGCAGTGGGAGCAAAGGAGGGGGCTTGAAGTAAACATCGATGCTTCATGAATGCAATTTTTTTCTTTTCTCCTTCTCCCCATCTTCCCCCCTTCCTTCTCCTCCTCCGAGCGAGAGAACAAGAGGCACTACATCATCCCGACAGGCGGAGAAAGAGAAGAGAGGGAGAGAGAAAGAGGGATTGTGACGGAGGGATAAAGGGCTATCCGTCTCTGTCTGTCACCTCATTCATCGTCCCCTGCTCCGTCCTGCCGGCCCATCCGTCATCCGCTGTCACACACACACACACACACACACACACACACACACACACACACACAGAGAAAAAATACACACACTTCTGCACCCACTTTCACACACTCCACAAACACACACATGGCATCAAAGACGGGCAGGCGGACACACAAACCCGCTCTCCGCCCTGTTTCACACATTCACTGCGATGGACACACACACACACTTGCACAGCGACGATGACACACACACACACACACACACACACACACACACACACACTGCAGCCAGAAAGCCACACAAACTTCGGGCTCTCCGCCCTGTTTCACACATTCAGCGACGACACACACAGCCGAAAGAATAAGTTCGGAAGATGGCAAACACGCACTCTCACGCACGTACGCACTTCCCTGCCAAACGCTTTTTTTGTTAAAAAAAATAAAAAAAACGCACAAACACACACACACACGCACACACACACACACACACACACACACACACACACACACACACACACACACACACACAGACACACACACACACTCACTCCGCCCAACATCCTGTATTCTCCAGTGGAGGCGTCCAGTTCTGTCCCTCCTCTGACTGGTTCTGCTCTGGTTTTCCCAGGATCCCCCAAAACGAGACGCCTCAGCACACAGCCGGGCCGCTTCCTGCGCTCCGTTGTGTCTAAATATCAGGTCTGAGGACCGATTTCGGACCCCGGGGGAAACTCGTAACGCGGTTTTGAGCTGGTGTCGAGATTTATGGCCTCATTTCACGAGACGCCAGCAACTGAAATTCACCAAGTCTCATTCTTAAGCGATCGTCGTCATTCAAAGTCATAAGATATCGCCACTTTGCAGCGGATTTCCATGTCTGCATATTACGCTCTAGGGATCTTTCTGTGTCTGCTGTTGACGTTCGGGGAGGCCACGATCGACATCAGGATGTCAATGAAAGCACATGATTATTTCATTTAATTATTTATTGAGTCTGTACACAATTAAAGTCCAGCAGAATAAAAGAAACGTTAAAAAATGTGCCAGAGGCTTAAACAAACAGCTAGAGATGATTAGTTTTTGACTAAAAGGCTACGGATGGTTAAATTTAGGCAAAAAGGGCACATGGTAAAGTGTGAACCCCAGACTCCCAAATGAAAGTCCAGGATTTGTTGGATCCATCTGCACTTCCTGCCCCATCGGGACCTTCGTGCTCCTCATATTAAAACGTTACTGGCAGCATTTCAGCCTGACGCCGTCCAGCGGCGTATCATGCAGACTCAACAGGTTCCATCAAGCCGCATTCTCAACTGACACAACTGTGGCAGGTGCCGTCCGTAAAATAACACCTTAACACGCCCAAATCATAAAACTTTCAGGCTACATTTAGTTGCTACATTTCCAGACCTGGAATTGCTTTCTGCAAATTCCATGACCTTCCAGGTTTTTTTATGACTGTGCGAACCTTGTTTTATTTTGTGAAGCCACTTTTAGCTCTGATATATGTGTTATAGATATAAAGTTCATTATTATTATTCACTTATATAGTTTTTTTAAGATGTATGTGTATGTATTTGGTTGTACCATTTTAATACAATTTTTTATTTTTTTTTTACTTGTAACTTACTCATTCCCTTATTTATTTATTTATTTGCTTATTTATTTTGTAACTGCATTCATAGAGATGTCATGTGGGACTCTTGAGGGTACGTACGGGACAAAATACGAAAAAAAAGTGTTTCTAAGGTTCAATACCTTTTGTTTTATTTGTTAAAAATAATTTAATACAATCATTAAAAAGGAAATAAAGTTATGAAGTTTATCTGTATATCTTATTTCCAGCTTTTTTGTAAAATGGTAAATTAATGTGGGATTTTTTTCAGCAGTCATTTGAGTGAATAACATAAAAACGGAAGATGATTTTGTGGATGGTGCAAAATAGAAAAAGGAGGAAATTATGTGAGAGTATTGGAATTTTAGGAGGTGAGACAGACAGAAGACAATAACAAGACATAAACAAAAAAAGACAATGAAAAAGGTGAGAAAAGAGGGATGATGGGAGGATGAGGGGGACATGAGACTAAGGGCTGCTGAAAATATAAAAGTTGAGGGTAAACAACAAAAACAAAAATCAGAAAACCAAACGGAGGAAGACGAGGAGGAGGAGGAGGAGGACCAAGTGGGAGGATGGGAGGAAGGATGAAAAGGACAAGTGGGGGGAGGAGGAGGAGGAGGTAGAAAAAAGATAGTGGAGAGAAAAAAAAACAGAGAAAGAGAAAACGAAGGAGAGAGGACCACGAGGGAGACAAAGACCTACTTGTCTCAAGTCACTGAAGGCCAGAAGCAACGTGTCACCCTGGAAGCCTGCGACCGGGCCGGCTCTGGCAAAACCTGTGGGAAAATACAAACCCGCCCCCCCCAGTCCTCCCCCGGAGAGAGGGAAGAGAGGAGGAGGAGGAAAAAAAAGAGGGTGAAAAACGGAATAATAAAAGACCTGGTCGGATTCGCTATGCATCGGGATAGATTGGCAGACAAATGACAGCCTGGGGAGGAGGAGGAGGACGGGGAGGACGGGGAGGACGGGGAGGACGGGGAGGACGGGGAGGGGGAGGACAGGGTGTTAGAGTCATGTCGCCGGGTCTTGTTGAAGAGGAGAAAGACAGTGTGTGTGTGTGTGTGTGTGTTCGTGCTCGTGGGTGTGAAAGTTTTTGTTTAAATGTAGGTTGTGTTGAATGTGTGTGTGTGCGAGACTTGTCACAGTGTGTGTGTGTGTGTGTGTGTGTGTGTGTGTGTGTTTATTTGTTGTTTGTACAGGGCTTCGCCTGCATGTTTGAGAACAGTTGAGGACTGTTGGAGTTTGAACCCAGGGTGACGCCGGTGTGTGTGTGTGTTTGTGTGTTAGTGTGTGTGTGTCGGGGTCGTACGGAGTGTGAGCTGGGGTCTTGGCGTCAGTTGGCCCCCGTAAACAAGCCGACTGGTATTCTGAGCGAGGGAACGAGAGAAAAGAGGAGTGCCGCGAAAGAGAGGGAGAGCGAGCCTGTAGCTAATCTCTTTCACCTCAGGACGCGCACAGACACACACACACACACACACACACACACACACACACTAACACTAGGCCATACACACCACAGCACTGATTACACGCCTGCCATCTTCACTGACCCCCGTGAGACACACACACACACACACACACACACACACACAGGGCTGTACTCATGACCTGCGGAGCAATCGGCTAAACCAGTGATACTCAACTTATGGCCTACAAGCCAAATTTAGTCCCTGATTGGGTCCCAGGTGCCCCCCCCCCCTAATTTCTTAATGAAAACGAATGATTCACACTGGGAATTGTTTTTGTACTTTTAGTATAAATAAGGCGCCAGAGTGCATAAAACAGCATAAAAATAGAGCTTGTTTATTAAAAAAGCATCTGTTGAAGATCTCCTCATAGCCTCCTACAGTCATAGATAAGCCCAAAATGTCCTAAATCCCAGAAATTTGACGAACATCCTAAAATCTAAGAAACGTCCACAAATCCAAGAGATGTCCTAAGATCTTACAGCTGTCCACAGATCCTAGAAATGTCCTAAAATCCCAGAAACGCACTAAAATCCAAGAAAAGTCCTAAAATCCAAGAAAAGTCCTAAAATCCTAGAAATGTCCTAAAATCCAAGAAACATCCTCTAATCTTAGAGACGTCCTAAAATCCCAGAAGCATCCAAAAATCCTAGAATCGTCCTTAAGTCCTATAATTGTCCTAAAATCCTAGAAACATGTGTGGGGCCGCTGTGACTGGCCCCTGGCCCCCTGTCGTTTTTTAAGTGTCCCATAAGAAAAGCAGGTTGAGAATCTCTGAGTTTAACTAATCTCTAATCTTCTCCTCCAACCAAACCTCTATGTAAAAACAGCTAAATTTGACTAAAACTTCACAGTTTTTCCCTCCACCTTAAAAAAAAGGATTATTATGGCCGTTTTCTGGTCCGTCGCAGGTGCGGTTAAAGTTCGGCTCAAACTCGGATAATATTAGAGAGAGACTGCGGTTGATGGTTAACAGAAACCAGAGTTGACTGTTTGGTAGGAAACAGGAGGCTGAAAGCGGTCTCAGGCCCAACCATCCACCCCGAGCTCCTCCCTGTGAGGTTTGAGCCACTAATAACAACATCGTGCTCCGTCCACCTTTGCTCCTCGGAGTCTGGAGATCCGCAGGGCCGCAAATAGTCCCGCAGCTGCAGCTCTGTTAATGACAGGTCTCCTTTTTCACCTTTTCTGCCTGCCTTTCTTCTTGCAGCTCCGATCTTTGTGTTCACTTTTACGTCACATTTGTGTCAATCTCTGCATGTTTTCCTGTATTTCTTCCTAATATTTCCATTTATTTTTCAGTTTTAGCCAAATTTGCTTCTTTGCCACTCTAATTTTCCACTCCTTTCTCTTTTTTCCACCCAATGCCTTTCCTATCACTGTTTTTTCCCATATTCCCCTACCAATTCATTCCCATTTCCTTTATATTTCTAATTTTTCCCATTTTGACCAAATTTGTTTCTTTATTCCTCTAATTTTCCACTTTTTTCTCCTCATTTTCCTACATCATTCATTTCCCTTTCCTTATTTTATACTTTCCAAGATAGTTTATACTTCTGCTTCAATCAATTTCTCCAATTTATTTCAAATTTTTAGTATTTTTTCTTTTTTCTCCCTGACTTTCTTTCTGTTTTTCTTCACAAACCTTGATTTTCTCGACTCTACCAAATCTCCTCCCCTTTTATTCCAATTTTCCATTTTTTTCTACCTCAGTTTCCCAAGATATGTTTCTCTTTTCATCACTTTTCCGTCTAACAGTTTCCCTACACATTTCTAGGATTTCAGGATGTTTCCAGGACAATTCTAAGATTTTAGGACATCTCTGGGATTTCGGATGTTTGGAAGATTTTAGAATCTCGCTGGGATTTAAGGACATTTATAGGATTTTAGGATGCTTCTGAAATTTTAGGATGTTTCCAGGATTTTAAAGCATTTCTCGTATTTTAGGACATTTCTAGGATTTTACTATGTTTCAAGGAAATTAGGTCATTCACACAATATCAGGACATTTCTACGATTATTCTACAATTTTAGGACATTTCTCAAATTTTGGGACATTTCTTGAATTTCAGGATGTTTCTAGGATTTTAGCAGGGTTTCCTCCACTGGCACTTTTTTGATAAACAAAATTAGAATATGGATGGGGGGCCACCTGGCACCCTACTGGGGCCAGATTTGGACCGCGGGCCACAAGTCGAGTATCACTGATCTCCGTGTCACTTCATCTTTATAATTTTCTTTGTTTCTTCTCTTCTTTTATCACGTTAGGTCCTTCCTTCTGCTCACTTTTCTCTCCTTTTCCTCATCGTCTGATTTTCTTAACCTCTTCTCTGCCACCTTTTTTTCCTTCTTCCTCCCCCAGTGAGAGCAAACATTTCATCTGTACCTCCCTTTCTTTTCATCTGCCACAATCCTGAGATTCCTCCTTTTATTTCATCTCTAATTCCTTTTTCTTGTGCTCCCCCTTCACTTCCTCCTTCTTTCAAACTCACCATTAATTTCACTTTAATCCCTCCTCTCATTCATGTATTTTGCCCTCTTCTCTGCCCCCTTTTTCTTTCTTGTGTACTCACTCATTTTTTTATTTCACACCTCTTTCATTTAATCCCATTTTCTCTGCTCTCTTGTTCCTCGTCCGCTTTCATCCCATTCTGCTCTTACAGCCTCCTTTTTTTATTTAATCCCTTTTGAATTCACTTTCTTTCTTCAACGCCCTCCAATAGCGCGTTTTTTTTCTTCTCATTCATTTAATATTTCGTCTTATATCAGAATATTTTCTGCTTTTTCACTTTTGTCTTTTTAATCTTGTCTTCATGACTTCCCTTATTTCGTGTTTCTCGTTTTTTTGTTATTCCTTCGACCCCTGCTCGCTCCATTCATCTATTTTTCGCTCTTTCTTACACCGCGCGTGTTCGTGAACCCATTGCTCTTTTAACTATTTATCCTCTTCCTCTGTCAAATATTCCCTCTTTCACTGCACTTCTCTTCCTCTTACCTTTGATTTTTCATTTCTCCCCCTTAAATCTGATCTATTGCTCTTTCCCCCATTTTCAGCTTTTCTTCCTCTTCACACTCTTTATGTTCTTCTTCACAAACAAAATGTTACAGTTCCTTCAGTATTCATACGCATTTTTACATTTTATATTTCCGTGACTTTAAGGGCGAATTTTAAAGACCATACATTCTCTGATCATATTCACTCTCACTTCTTTTTAATTATATTAGCTTTTTAAAATATGTTTTATTTGAATAAATAAGAATTCAGAACAGGATTAGAACTGAATATTTAAACATAATTAAGGGACTGTTCAGTATTTATGAGAGGGGAGGATGTGGTGCAAAAAGGGGGAAGCATGCCAAATCATTTTTAAGCACTGGGGAGGGTTTTGTGTGTTTTATTGAAAGGAACATACAACTTTAAATGGCTGCATTTTATACTTATTTTACCACAATATTTAAAGAAAATGTTTCCTTAACAAAATTTGGACATTTGTTTTTGTTTATAGATTTTTTTTGGTGATTTCTAAAAAGAAAAATGTGGACATTTCTTTTCTTTAATTTTTTTGGTGACTTTTTGTTTGGTCTTCTTTTATTCTTTAAATTTTTCTGATAATTCTAAAGATAAAATCTTGGCCATTTTGTTTTCTTAAAAAAAATGTGATTTTTACAGAAAACATGCCTTGAAGTCATATTTTCACTTTTTTTTTCTTTAAATTTTTGGGTGATTTTTAAAGAAAAAAAAACACTTTGTTTTCTTTAAAGAAATTTGGTGATTTTAAAAGATTGATTTTTTACAATCATCAAAAACTTTCAGCAATCACAGCCAGAAACTGTAACAGACTCTATCACTGGATTTTCTAATTTATGATAGTCCTTGCGATTTCCAAAATCCATGACTTTTCCAGGTTTTTCATGCCCGTAGAAACCCTGTTCCTTAATTTTTTTCCTCTTATGCTCATTTTAATTTCTCCTTCTCATCCTCAGCCTTAATCCATCCACCTTGCACTTTTCATTTCACGTCTTTTCATTAATCCCTTTTTCCTGTTCCTCTCTCTGTTTTCTCTTCATTCATTCTTTTAAATTTAATCCCTCTTTCTCACCATATTCTGCTTTCCTTCTTCGTCTTTCTCTCCTCCTTTTGAATTATCAACACGCCTCAAATGTTTCACCTCTTCTGCCTCTTTTTTCCTTTTCATTTCTTTCCTCACACTTCACTTTCCTTCCCATTTGTCTCCGTCTGTCCTGAATAAGTAACTCTGTAACCTCCTAACCCCTCCGCAGCACTGCACGCATGTCACTGCACATCACATCACACACACACACACACACACACACACACACACACACACACACACACACACACACACACACACACACACACACACACACAGCGACCCGCCCTGTGACTGTAAGAACCTTGATCATGTAAAAAACGAGCCAACGACGCCTCGCACTCTTTCACCCCTCCCCCTCCTCCTCTATCTGCGAGTGCTCTGCATCTTTAAGTGTCAAAAAAACAAGACGAGGTTGGAGAGGGGGACGAGAAAAAAGAAGCGATTGGAAGGAGAGAGGAGGACGAAATGATGGAGGTGAGAAGAGAAAAAGGATGAGAGGAAAGCTGAAAAGACAAGGGATGAAGAAAACGGGAAAAAAAGCTGGAAAAGGAGAAAAGAGGAATATATGAGGGAAAGAGAGATAAGGGAGGAAAAGGCGACACATAAGGTTTTTAGGAGCACTGACGGGATCGAAGATGTTCTCCCCAAAGTGTAACAGGTTGATCCATAGCGCCCCCTGCGCTCTCCAACGCAAACTGCACAAATTACGCTTTAAAAGTTTGTTTTAAAAGCTCTCTGTGCACCGTTCAGGCAGATATTTTTGACTCTAGATTTTTAATTAATGTCATTTTGTGTGTTTGTGTGAATGTGTGACTGCATGCTGGGATGCATAAAGGAGGACAGATTAAAGAAGTAAAGAGCAGAGGACAAAGAGGACGAGGCAGGGGATGGAGGACAAAAAATCACTAAAGTATCAATAAATAAATAAATAAATGTAAACACAGGAAAAAAATATGAAAGAAAAATGTATAAATAAATAGGTATAGGAATAAATATGAAAAAGTATAGATAAATAAATACAGGAATAAATGTGGAAGAAGTAAAAATAAATATTTACAGAAATAAATTTGAAATAAAGTAAATAAATAAATACAGGAATATATATGCAAAAGTGTAAATAAATGAAAAATGAATGAGTGAATAAATAAATAAATAAATACACTAGATTAATAATAACTGTATTTATATAGCACCTTTAAAAACAGAGTTTACAAAGTGCTTTGGCAAACAAAGCAAAGCAGAAATGGGAGACAGACGGCAATAAAACAACAGAACGACAAACAGTCCTACTGAACACAAGCCAGGAGAAACTCGGGCATAAAATTAAAAGCAGAGGACAAATAATGCAAGATGCAGGACGTAAAAATGTCAGTATAAAATAACAAAAAGAAACAGACCAAAAAAAACAAACAAAAACAACAACAGAAACAATAAAAGCAACAAAAACACAAATAAATGCACATAAAATAGGTAAAACATGAATTAAAAAGGTAAAATAGATCAAAAATAAATGAAATAAATAAAAAGACAAAATAAAAAGACATAAAAATGTAAATAAATAAATACAAAATAAATATAAAAATAAGTGTAAATAAATAAAAAATAAAAACACAAATAAATAAATACATAAACATATAAATTAATGACTAGATGTTTAAATAAATAAAAAGATAAAAGAAAAATAGATACGTCAAATACATTTAACAGGAGATAAATTAATCATTATCTTACATTAACTTTACATTTTTGTACAACTACATTTACTTATTGTTGCATTTTAATGCGGTGCATTTCTTTTAAAAATGTACACATTTGTGTTGTAATTTCAGCATTTATTCATTCATGTATTTATTTTCCTTTTTTTATTCCTGTTTTTTTTGTTGATATTTCTGTAATTTTTTATCCTCCGTGGGGAGAAAGGAGGGGAAATGGAAACATGGAAATGACAGACATGGACAGTGAATTAAATACCTGTCTGACATGAAGGACAAAGAGAGGGGAGGAAGGGAAAAAGCTAATGACATTAAAACAGGTAAACTGATTTGAAGACGGGACGTGGACACTCACCCTCGCACTCCTTGACGTCGGTGTTGAGTTGGTGCAGCGCTCCCATGGAGATCTGTCTGACCTCGGGGTCGAGCAGGAGCTGCATCAGGGAGGTGGAGATGTGTTTACACGCCGACATGCAGGCCGTCTGCGCCACTTTACCCTGAGAGACAGACAGAGACAGAGACAGAGACAGAGAGACAGACAGAGACGGACATAAAGAACGAGAGACAGAGAGGTGAGGTGTTGAACTCTGGATGGTTGAATGTTTTTGGATTACACCTCATTTATGATCAACACTTTTAGTGTTACTCAGGGTTCATGCACATTTTTACCAATGAATTTCCAGGACTTTTCCAGGACTTTGAGGCAAATTTTAAGGACCATACATTCTCTAAAACAACCATAAATAGTCCTTATTGGTTCTTTTTCATTACTATATTATAGCTTTTTTAATTCTATAATGACCTCAGAACAGGATTAGAGCTGCCCGTGTAAAAAACACTTATTATTATTGAGGGGTGTGTGTGTGTGTGTGTGTGTGTGTGTGTGTGTGTGTGTGTTGAGGGGGTTACTGTGGAGGGACTGTTTTAATTTTTTTTATATTGGCTTTAGGAGAGGGGCATACAGCTTTAATTGGCTACCTTTTCTGTTTATTTTACTGACGATTTTTAAAAAAAAGAAATTAATTTTGTGACTTTTAAAGAAAAAAAATACACCGTTTTTGTTCTTTTAAAAAATGTATTTAAGTCCTAGAAACATCCTAAAATCTAAGAAATGTCCTAAAATATGGGGCCATTGCAACTGGCCCCTGGCCTCCTGTCATTTTAAAAAGTGGCCCCCTGAGCAAAGCAAGTTCAGCACCCCAGATCTAGACCTTCTGTTAAAAATGTTCATAAACCGCATAAACAGACCACCAAAAAACAAAACTTTCATACATGCACCCACACACACACACGCACACACACACACACACACACTAGCGTTAATTAAATGTGCTGCGTTCAGGTGCAGTCAGCATGATGAAGTAGCATAATAAGAACAAAAAGAGCGGATGAGGAAGTACATGACAACGCATTAATACAGAAACCAAAACATGTGTTTGTGTGGGTCTGATTGAGAGAGAGTGTGTGTGTGTGTGTGTGTGTGTGTGTGTGTGTGTGTGTGTGTGTGTGTGTGTGTGCAGACATGCATCCAGCCACGGCCCTGATCTTGACCTCGTCGTCTGCATTCCAGCAGAATGAAGCAAAGAGATGAAAAGGAGACTGAAAAACTGAAAATGATGTGAAGCTCGTGAATGTTAAAGCGGGAATGTGAAGAAAAAAACGAAAGCAAAAGGGTGAAATGGAAGAAAGCCACAAAAAGAAACACATTTTTGTGTTCTCGTAATCATGAAATAACTCATTGTCATTCCCGTTATTGTTTCATTTCCAGTTTTGTTGAAATCTCAGTTAACTTTCTCACAGTCAAATGGAAAATGTGAAGTTGTGTGTAAATACACACATGTATCATCATGCGCTGACTTTATATTTTCTAAAGTCCATTTCATTTTCTTGTATTGTTTTTGTAAAAAATAGCACTCAAAATTCTCTTTAAACTTCAAAATTTGAAGTTTAAATGTCACGTGAGCATTTGTACACACATATCCACTGACCATTCATGTATCCATTAATGTGTTTTGCGTTATTACATAAAGTTTCCTACGACGTCACTCATTTCCATTAAACCTTCATGACATCACGTTCACAAAAATAATACAGTAATATTATACAATCCAAATGAAAGTTTGCACTAAATTTGAAGAAATTACCTCAAGTTGTTCTTGAGATATCGCATTTACAAGAGCCAGATGGCTGCAACATTATAGTGACCTTGACCTTTGACGGCCAAATTCTACCAGTTCATTGTTGAGTCCAAGTGAACGTTTGTGTCAAATTTAAAGAAATTCCCCAAAATTAGGTTGAGATATCACATTCATAAGAATAACATGAATGCAAGGTTACAATGACCTTGACCTATGATGGCCAAATTGTGATCAGTTTTTTTGTTGAGTCTAAGTGAATGTTTGTGCCAAATTTGAGGAATGCCCTTAAAATGTTATTGAGATATTAAATTCACAAGAATTAGATAAATGCAAGTTTATAGTGACCTTGACCTTTGCCAAAATCCTGTCAGCTCATTATTGAGTTCAAGGGAACATTTGTGCCAAATTTGGCACAATTACTGCAAGGTGTTCTTCAGATATTGCGTTCATGAAAATGAGATGGATGCAAGGTCACTGTGACTTTGACCTTTGACCACCAAATTCTTATCAGTTAATCGCTGAGTCAAAAGGGATGTTTTTGAAAATGTAAGGAAATTTCCTCAAAGCCAAATGGTTAACTATGTAGATGCTCTTCTCTGTCTAACAATGGTGACGGTTTAAACTGAATTTAAAACTTTTATTCTAAACTTATAGTTTATAAAATACATTTTTTGATTATAAAACAGTACATACACAAACATAGCTTTAACATATTCTTTCAACCTGTTTTATTTACGTTTTCTACAGAGGTCAACGGTCTGGTTTTCAGGACAGTATGGATTAAAATCCCGAAGAAGAAATGAAAGCATGAAACAATGCTTTAAAATTCGTAGAAACGGCCCAGCTTTCCCTGAATATTAAATCCAGGAAATTCAACAATAAAAACACTATTCAATTAAGTATTTCTTTTAATTCCAGTGACATACTAATATAATTTCCTCTGTTTGTTCTCCAGAAAGCACCTCAACCCGCCGCCGCTCGCTGTAATAAACTGGCTTCCCCTCACAGATCCATAAAATTAATCTTATCTTATATAACAAACGCCGACAGCAGCAGAAAGATCCCATTGTAGCCGCGAGTGAACCGAGGTCCACCTCAGGAAAGAGTCTGGAGCGCAGTTCATTCAAGAGGCAGCGCTCACCTCAAAAGGGAAATCAAATTACACACACGGAGCACACGTGCGAGCACATATGTTCGAGAAACACACACCTACGACTGGCCGGATATCCTCCAAAACGACGCTGGCCTCTGAACTCTGTACGCACACACACACGCACACTGACACACACTTTCTACACAACCCCAGGGGTGAATTATCATAGGGTGAGATTGAGCGTGAAATAGGCTAATTCTATTTACATGTCCTGAAGCTGCGCTGACTGACACACACACACAAACACACAGGTAGGTCTGTCTGACAGAAACAGTGTTGTCTCAGAGTTCAGTACAGACAACTGGGAACCATTAGCCTGAGGCACACTGGGAGGAGTGGGGGAGGAAGAGGAGAGAAGATAGGAGAAGAAAGGAGAGAAAAGGTTGCAGAAAGGTGAGAAAAATAAAGAAAAGGAAAGGTTAAAAAAGGAGATAAAATAAAATAAAACATAATAAAATAAAATTAAAAAAATGAGGGGGAAAGAGAGGAAAGGAAAGGACATAAAATAAGTTATAATAAAATAAAAATAAAAGGAAAGGGTAGGAATTGGAATAAAATAAAATAAAATGTGGAGAAAGGAGTGCAAAGGAAAGCAAATAAAACAAAATAAAACAAAATAAAATAAAATAAAATAAAATAAAATAAAATAAAATAAAATAAAATAAAATAAAATAAAATAAATTAGGTTACGGTTGGGTACGTGGGTAGAAAGCTGAGAGTAAATTCTATTTGTTTATAACATTTATTGTATTTTGCCCTTTTCATTGAAAATTCAATAAAGTGAGAGAGAGAGGGAAGATGAGTAAACTTAGAAAAGAAATGAAAAAGGTCCAGAAAGGGAACGGAAAGCAAGGGAAAGATCAAGAAAGAGACAAAGAGAAGAGGCGAGAAAAAGAAAGATGAGAAAAGGAAAAGGAAGGGAAGGAGAAAAAGAGAAGGAGAAAGAATAGGGAAGAAAAGCCAAAACAGTTGAGGAAATAGACGAGAGCGAAGGTGTGTAAAGAAAAGGTGAAGACAGGTGAGGAGAGGAAATGGATAGTGAGGAGAGGTGAAAATGACAGCAAAGGAAAGACCAAAGGAAAGGTGGGAAAACAGAGAAAAGCAAAGAAAGGAAAAACAAAGTTGAGGAGAGGAGGCAAAAGGAAAGAAAAGGTAAGTTAAGGAAAGAGATAAATCTGAGAACAGAAGAAGTAAACAAAAAAAAGAATGTAGAGATGAAGATGGAGGAAGCAAAGTAGTAATTAAGGAAGTTGAAAAGGAGCGAAGGCCAGAGGAGGAGGAGGAGAGACAAAGAGGAACAAACAAGTGATGCTTCCTCTCCATTTTCGCAGCCTCTGTTCCTAAATCCTGCCCTTCCTCCGTCCAGCTAACCAGAGACGTTCATCAAAGCGCTCATTAAAAGCTCCTCAGCTGCTAACGGCTGAACAAATAGACAAGGGAGAGAAAGAAAGCAGGCGAGGTGGAGCGACGGAGGTGAGGGGACGAGACGTGGTGTTGGCGGGGTCAGGCTGAGAGGAGGGGGGGGCCAATAATCAAGGAGGGGGAATGAAGGAGGGAAGAGGAAGGAAAAGGAGGAGTACTGGAAGGAATGCAGACGAGAATGACAGTAAAATATGTTAATAAGGCACATACATATCTGTCTCAACATTTAGGGCAGCGATACTCAACTTACAGCCAGCGCGCTAAATCTGGGCCCCCGAAAGGGTGCCAGGTGGACCCCCAAACACTTTCTAATTCGCAATAAAAATAAATTGATTCACACTGGGAATTTGTTTTATACTTTTAGTATACATAAGGTGCAAGAGTGCATAAAACAACATCAAAATAGAGCTTGTTTAGTAGACAGAAGTTCTAACTAAGACCTTAATCTCCTAAAATCCTAGAAATGTCCTAAAATCCTGGAAACGTGCGAAAATTCCCGAAACATCCTAGAATTCTCTAAATGTTCTAAAATCCTAAAAACATCCAAAGTCCTCTAAAAGACTAAAAATCCTAGAAACACCATAAATCCTAAAAACATATTTAAATCCTAGACTCATCCTAAAATCCTAAAAATATAACTTCTTGGAAACACCCTAAAATCCTGAAAAATGTCCTAAAATCATAGAAACATCCCAAAAATCCTCAAGAAAGCCCTAAAATCCCAGAAACTTTCTAAAATCCTATAACTCTCTTATAACAACAGAAACATCCTAAAATCCTAAAAACATCCTAAAATCTTATAAATGTACTAAAAAAAAAAAAATTATTTTACCTTTGACCTTTTACAAATAAACCTTTGACGACCAAGTTCTCTTCAACTCAGTCCAACTGGACCTTTGTGACAAACTTGAGAAGATTCCTTCAAAGTCTTACGAGATATTGTGTTCACGAGAAGAGACCGAAACAATGTTACAGCGGCCTTGACCTTCAACCACCGAAATCTAATCAGTTCATCATTAAGTCCAAACGGGTATTATTTTTCCAAATTCAAAGGTATTCCTTCAAGGCCATCTTGAGATATGGCATTTACGAGAATGATATGGATGCTAGGTCACACTGACCCTGACCCTGACCGTTGACCACCAAAGTCTAATCACCTAATCGTTGAGTCCAAATGGACACTTGTGCCAAATTTGACAACATGCCTTCAAGACGTTCTTGAAATATTGCGTTCACAAAAATGTGTTCAAAGTACACGAGGATGGACGTTCCCACGGAGAATCTGACCGAGGCTTTCGCCAACGCAGAGGTATGAAAATATATTATGTGGTCAAAATGTGGTCTCATATTAAAATAAATGTATTATTAGTATTTTTGGGGTAAAAATTCATCTGTCTGTGGTCAAACAAACTCCTCCAGAAATCCTGAATGAGCTGAATGAATTGAATGAGCTATACTGCCATCATCGTTGATTATGACAGATTATTTACAAATGTCGTGGTGATCTAACAGAGGCAGCACGGGAACTGAATACACGTCAAATAAACATAACAAGTGTTCAGTTTTACATATTTTGTGGGGGGATATTTCCACATTTGAGGCTTTCTAAGATCACGTTTGACCTAAATTTAATCAAGAAATTCAAATTAAAAGGCTCAAAAGAGTTTGACGAATTTGTTCGAACAACCAGAACCGTCATATGTTTAAGTACTCAGTGTAGTAACAGATTGATGTGCATCTCCACCAAAATATGCACCTTCCATTTTGGACACATTTTGTTTTGAAGCACTCCCAACTGAATTCAGCTTCGGCCTCAAAATGCTGGAAACAGGTTGAGTTATAGAAACACAACGGCACGGTAAAGTCGCTGCTTCACAACGCCATAACGCACTGATTCACGACTCCTGGAAGGGATTTGACACGGTGTATAATATGCTCTCTGTACATCCAGAAACCTGTCACTCAAACGAATGGCAAGCTAGGGCAGCCAAAAGTCAAGAGGTGGGTTCACAGCGAAAAGTATGATCCTGACGTGTGACATCAAAGCCGCTCGACGACATCTGTGACAGGAAATATGGGAGTGAACGAGTCTTCAGCGTGAATCTGAAGGGTCACAGGTCTTTAGTCTGATTCATGACTTGAAAACGACTGAAAATGGGAATCTACTTATGTGTCAGACTTAAATTCTCACAGTCAACCTCCAAATCACCGTGAAGGGAACAGATCCAGGTTCAGTCTTGTGGAACAATCACAGAGTTGCTGCAGTTATGGCAGGTATTTGTTCATGTCACTCAAGACACACCACAAAAATGAAGTCTGGACTTTTGGGTTTTGGGTGCATTTTTGTGAGTGTTTTCTCTTTGAATGTGACACACACACACACACAGAGGCCAGTGCAAGCAACTTCACTTCACAGACTTACAACCACATTTGATCTGATAGATACCAGGGTTGGAAATTCTTTTTTTTGTCGAATGTTATGAGTGGTAAATACATTTTTTTAACTTTAGATGGTTTCATGGCTATGAATGTGCTCACCGGCAAGAAAGAGAAGACCAGACATTTTCTCATCTTCACATCAAATCAAAGTTTTTGGGCCCTTTCACATACCTCATTTTATCTGGACTTCACCATTTGATCCGAACAAAAATTACAGGTGAGAAATGTCCCCTGAACCTCAGTTCAGTGTGAGCGATCTCAATCCGTATCAAACTGAATCCTGGTTCGTTTCAGCCTGTTCTAACGCAGAAGTCGCCTGCATGATCCGCCGCCGGACAGCGACAGATGTGAACACAGCCAGACAGAAGCGTTTGCAGTGTTATTTAATGCCATACGACCACACGATTGGACCGCACCTGCTGCGGCTGCATGATACGCAGTTGGCTGGCGTCTTTTGAGAATGCAGTCAGACGGAACATGTCACGTCTGCATGATACACCGCTGGACGGCTACAGGGTTGAAACACTGCCAGTAATGACAGTAACAAGGGTCCCTATCATAGACTTAAAGATGGATGACGCAACCCCACTCCATTATTCGGAGTTGGAGTTCAACCAACTGCGAGCAGCCCCACTGAATATGAGTGCATGGATTGGCAGACAGAGCTGTCAATCATGGCATAAAATCCACTTTTGGTAGGATTTAATAATTCATTACAACCAAACTTAGAAAAATGATCAGGGTGATAAGTACGACATTTAGTGACAGAAACCATCTATAGGAAACATTTATTTGGCGTGTACTTTGAGTTTTTAGTTTAGCCTATGTTCCATTCACTAACATGGAGGGCTTTATGACCAATACTGCAGTCAGCTACCAGGGGGCGATCCAAATTGAAAAGCTACACATTTGGGGAACTGTCATGTTGCCCATCTTTCTATACAGTCTATGGTCCATATAGATAGATTTGAAGCAGACAAAAGAGCTGTGCTTACTGGCTGTAGGTGTGTGAGCTCAACATATCTGAAGCTGTTTCTATATATTCCTGTCGCTCGCTTTGAAAGTGCCGCAGTTGAAGAGGATCGGCTGATTCATGAGGTTGAAATGAGGAATTATTTATACAAAACTTTCTTATTTTACTACAAAACCCTCAACACAGTATCAGCTGGCCGAAGGGAGATCCACGGGAAGATGAGTGTGTCTGTTGAGGAAAATGACCATCGCTATAAATATACTAGGCTAACTTTACTTTCTGTTGGTTATACTTTATGTAAGTTCCAGTACATATAATAATAAAAATGTGTTTTCTCATTTAAAAAGTAACATTACAAATATAAGAAAGTGAGCCTCACATCCTACTTTTTACTACTAGTTTTTATGTCACCAGTCTGATCTCCAGTGCACAGCTGATAGCTATGGTTTGTTTACATGAAGTGACAAAAGTGCATATTTGAATGGATTCAGTGTGGACAGAGAGCTCCGGTGTCAGATGATGCCACAATATGAAGATTTCATTATGTTCTACTGAAGATTGACTGCTAAATTTACGCAAAACACTTTGTAATATTTGGTAAACCAGTCCTGTTTGGTGTTTGGCTCAATGTCAAATTGGTTTGAACATTTTCACACTGGACCAACCCCAGTTAAAATTTCCCTCCCTGGTTGGGACAAAGGTTTGGGCACACGAACACAGATTCAGGCAAACGTGCATCACTTCCTTGTCATCTAACATGCTGGTTTGTAAACTCAAAAGTAGGGACTTTGGGGTCAAACTTTAAAGGTTAACAGGGTCAGTCGGGGGAATGGTACACATCACTCTGTTACTGCAACAATCCAGGTACTCACCGGTAAGGTAGCATGTTCTACAGGTGATCCCTACGGTAAGAAACATACACCGCAAATTTCAGCCAAAGTCAAAACAATAAAACTTGTGTTATTAATGGGAGACATGAACAGTTGAGGGGAAACTGTAGGAGTGTGACGGCTGCATGGAAATATAACTCCTCAATCAAATCACTGCGAGGACATTGGCAGCTTATTCCACCTTGAGTATTTATTGCACACGGGGCCCTTGAGATGATGCTAATCTGGCTTTATCTGGCACTTTGTTGCAACGTGCTTGAAGCAGCATGGAGAACGCAGTAAGTCCTAGACACACACAGGAAGAGCGGGCCGCCAAACCTCCTCGCTGCACAGCAAGAGCGCTGATCAGGGAGCTTATAAGCCATAAAATTGGAGCGCTACAGCCAGAGGAGAGTCCAAAATTTCCTTTCTAATTTTCACATGATTATTTTCACTCCTGGGGCCTTTTCATGCCGACCCCCGTTCCATCTTAAATCTGAGCTCAATTCGATTATGAGTATTGAGCTAGCACTAAACGCTGAGTGAGTATTATTAGCTCTTGGATGGGGCAACATTTTCCTCTCTGGTGAGAACTGGGACGATGTACCCGTCTCTAAAGTTGTTGAAGAAATGTGAGCCACGCTGAGCTTTCTCAGTACACGTCTGCTTCCAGCTAGTTACATTTGAGCTGTTAAAACGACCACATAAGCACAAACACACTCATGCAGAGAGCGCCAGACTGTTGCAAGAATGTTGCTGTGTCACGGTGAGCCTTCATTTAACAGGTCAGCAATCTGAGTGCGTGTTGGGTTTCACTGTGCTGACTGTTAGTTGCATAACATCTCAGATTATATTTTTTACAGTGATGAAAATATAAAACAATAAATTATTCCTGGATTCTTGGTCCCTCTCCAATGTCTTCAACCTCACTGTCCTCAACCCCTACTGAGAGCGCTGGAGCTCTATTCTGTTCCAGTGGAGTTCAACTCAAACGTACTGTATATATCAGGTGTCAGATTGCAAAAACCGACATCAAAACAGCTTGTTTATCAAGAAAAGTGTCACTGGAGGATCCCACACACCACCAGCAGAAGTCCTAGAAAACCCCTAATGTCCTAAAATCCTAATAAACTGGGGAAATCTTAGAAATGTCCTAAAATCCTAGAAAACAGAGAAAATCCAAAAAACGCTTAAAATCCAAAACAAAAAGTATAAAATCCTACAAACATCCTAAAATCCTACAAATGCTCTGAATTCCTAAAAACATCCTAAAAACCAAGAAATGTCCTAAAATCCTACAAATGTCCTAAAGTACTATAAGCATCCTAAAATCTTAGAAACGTCGTAAAAATCTAAAAACGTGCTGCTATGACTGGCCCCTGGCCTCCTGACATTTTCCAAAAATGGCCCCTCAGCAAAGTAAGCTGAGTGTCCATGTTTTCAGGGATTTTTTTTGATCAGGTCTAATTATCATCTGGTCTGCTCGAATTTTTGTTTTTGAAAATGAATTAATGCTTGTTGAGTTTGAGCAGAATTTCCATAGGTCTGTTCTGAATCGGATCCAAAAATTTAAAAGTACAAGCAGTAGGGCTAATACTTTTACATGCAATAGTAATTCTAGTATGAGCAGAGGCAGTAGTAGCAACAGTACTTGTAGTAGAAGCACTAATGTTTTATTTTTGCTTCTCCTGTTCGTCTGCTCTCTTCAATAGTATCCAGTTCATTGAAGCGTAACTTGACTCTTTTATATGATCACCTCTTATTTCAGAGGGTCATACCACCCAGCTTTTTAGATCCATAGCATCTGATCTACTTAGGAGGCCCCACACCATGTGTGTGTGTGTGTTAAAGTGTGTGTGACGGGGTCATGTCCGGGGCTCGTGGGGGTGAAGGAAAAGCTTCTTAAAAGTGCTGGAAAACACTTAGCTCACCCACCTTGTGTGTATGGCCTTATGGCCTTGTGACCCGCTTTGACCAAATCTTCGTGTGCAATCATCTAACCCCTGTGTGTGTGTGTGTGTTGTAAGTTTTATGAGAACTGTCCATGTGCTTTAAACCGCAGAGTGGGAACATGGATCATGTGTGCTTTGGACAGTGTACATAAAGACTTAAAGGAAAGACATGCTCGATGGGTCATTACTGAGGGATCAAAATGCAGACTTTACAGTTCAGTTTTTTGGGCCAAGGTCAGAGGTGGAGCTCAGATGAATGAACTTTATAATTCTGGATTAATTCCACAAGCTCAGAGTTTAAAAATGAAATTAAAATGCAAATTACATTAAAAAAAAAGTATATCTGGATCTCAGGCTCTGTGCAGTTCGTTCTCAGTATATTCACAGAAAACAACAGCTGCTGCTCAATGCCAACAATTGAAAATGTTTCCATTTACTTACATTTAATCACAGCCAACTGGCTTTCTGATGTGAAATAACACAACTAACACGCAAAAGAGTCTAATTATATTGGTGATGGATACTGTTAAGATTACAAAATGTTTCAAATGCAAATACTACGCTTCATGTTCCAGTATATTAGCATAGTGAGCTAACACTAAGGATACACTACTTTTCATTTATAATGGCTACTGTAGCAGGGAGAGACCATTCACCATAAGAAAATGTGAGCGTACATTTCTGCAAACCAAGGATGAATAACATTTGAATGTTTCATCTATGTTACATCATTTCCAGCAGCAATTTTGTTACCAAAACTGGGTTTTTTAGTGAAGCATTGGCACAGTGGCAATTGTGACACCAATACAGGGTGTTTCTTTATGCCCCTAAAACCAGTGGCAACTGGAGTTTTTTTTTTTTTTTAGCAGAATATCAGCAGCATTTCCACCTGCAACTGTGCTGGCGACAGCAGGTGTTTTTCAGGGAGACTTACGCAGCATTTCCAGCAAGAATCATGACACCAAAACTGGGTGTATTTCAGCCAAACAGCAGCATTTCCAACAGCAGTGGTACCACCAACACAGGGTGGATTTCAAGCAGCAATTGCGCTAGAATACAGTGTTTTTTCAGCAGCAACTGTGCCACCAAAATTTGGTGTTTTAAGCCGAAACGTGATCTTTTCCCAACAATAATCAATGGGTTTTTGTGCCTAAATGTAAAGTTTTAACACATTATCAACATCGTAACGTATAAATGTTGCATATCCATGTTTGCAGAAATGTACAACACCAAAATTTATTTTGTTGACTAGGTCTGTAGGCAATATTTAAGATGCTCAATGTAGTAACTGACAGTTAAAATACCATAATTATTAACTGTCTTCACTCTTCTCCGGGTCTATATTGATCCTGATGGAGTGTATAGTGTCATTACAGTGTGGCTGTAGAGTCAATAGCCTGAGCCGCTGTGTAATCTGGGGCTGCTGACCTGACCAGCTCACCCTTTAATGAGCTTAACGGGCCCCATGTTAACGATCTAACCCGTAACGAGCTGATACTCTAACGAACTAAAGCAGATTGTCCTGCCCTGTGATGTCTCACGCTAACATGCAGGGAGACTGATGAAGGAGCTTATACAACACACACACACACACACACACACACACACACACACACACACACACACACACACACACACACACACACACACAGACTAAAGTACCGATGTAGTCATGTCTACATACACTGGGCAGCAAACACACACACACATATTCCATAGTCCACACGTACTGTTTACACAAAGTTGTCCTCAAAGGTAATGTAATAAATATGTGAACACGCCAATTTATCTGCCAGTTATATGTTGATTTCTGACTATTAGCAACATTTAAAAACATGTACATCCACTGGCTGCGATTTTTATTTTGCTTCATAAACAATTTTTATTAAAGAAAATAATTTAAAGGAGCAGTGAGAGCGGTGTAGGTGTTCCTGACTAACTCCTAATCCAAAATTACTGCTGCAGTCTTAACGTATGTGTGGATTTGTGTGTGTGAAGCTTTATGTTAGGGTTCATTGTGACTAAAACATTTCCATGATTTTTCCTTATATTTATTTATTTTACTGCCATTTTTTAAGAAAACACGCCCTCCCAATCTGCAGGACCACAGGTTTGGAAGACATGTTTTTTAAAACATTTTGGCCATGTGTTTTTTCATTTTGGGGGGGAATTAAAAAAATATATATATGTTTTTATTTTTATTTTTTTTAAAGATTTTTTTTATTCTTCAAAGAATACTGTTGACTTTTAAATTGTGGCATTTTTTTATCTTTAAAGAAGAAAATTTGGCAAAATTTCAAAAATCATGAAAAATCACCAAATCTACGTATCACAGCCAGAGAGTGTAAAAACAGAAATTATCATTGGATTTAAAATTTTCTCATGGTCCTTGAACACATCATGTGTTATTATACAGGTTTGTTAAACATAATTTCATAACTTTTCCAAAACTTTCAGGGTACATTTAGATTCAGTTGGTTAATTTAGTTTTATCGGTTCTGTTTGTTTATTTCATGCTTTTCAAATTATTTCATAGTCGGCTATATTGTACTCTTTGTGTTAAGTTTTTAATCCTCATTTTTAAGTGTTGCTCTTTTTCTCTGAATGCTCGTGAACGTGTCTTTGCCTCTGAGTGTCGGTACTTACAGGCAGGTTGGTGAAGACACTGAAGGTGCTCTTTAGGAAAGCGATCAGGTCGATCAGGTAGTCGCTGGCGTCCTGAGTCCCGCCTCCCTGCACCGCCGCCATCCAATCGTAATCCGCCAGCTGCAGGAACTGGTCGATTTTGGCGTTTAAGTTGGTGTAGATTTCTGCCTCTGCTGCGTGGCGAGCGTCCTACGAGGAGACAGAGATCTGACTTAGAGACATGCTTTTTATCAATTATTAATGTATCTCTTTGACATTATAAACAGAAAAATAAAGAGATTTTTGTTTGTGTTGCACGCCAGGACAAAAAAAAGGAGCAAAAAGGCAGAAAAGGGGGACAGAATAAAAAATTAAGAATAAAAGAGAGTCCTGGTCTTACCTTGAAGGTGGAGGTCCCGTACAGCTTGGTGGCGTTTGCCGTGTCAGGCGGGACGTTAGTGATGTTTGAGATGAACTCCTCCAGGAAGTGGCAGCTCTGCTCCAGGTAGGTGGTGTTTATGATCACCTGCACCAACTGCATGTAAACAGAGGACGCAAAAAAATCTGAGCAAATTTTCTTTCAAAAACGTGAAAAATGGCAATAAGCAACTTGGCACGAAATGTCCCAAAAATTGAGAGAAATTAGTAGATTTTGAAAAAAAAAAAAAACGTTTTTTGAAAGCTAGGGAAAATATCTAGGGTTTTTTTTTTTTTTATAATTACATATTTAAATTTACTTTACAGAGCTATCATGGTTTTTAAGCACTTTTTCCAAGTCTTGTTTGCCTTATTTTTTTAACTAATATGCAAGTCTTTTTCTTGTTTATTTTTCCATTTTTTAAATGAATTTCTTGCCAATTTTACAGTAATTTCCTCTTTGGTTGCTGTAAACAAGTCAATTTGCTTCGGTTTCAAAGGGTTAATAAATATAAGTATTTATGATTTGGGGGTGAACTGTCCCTTTGATATAAACATTTTCCAGCAGAGAAAGAGCTGCAGACTTATGATGAGCTTTTTTTAAAGAGAGAAAAACCAAAAGCAACAGAAAACAAATTAAAATATCTCCTGTGCTACCGGACAGTGTGGGAATTATGTTCTTTTTATTTATTTTTTGTGGAAATGGTTTAATAAAATCAAACAAAAGCACATAATAGATAAAAGATATTTAATTGCTTCTATAATCAGTCAACTAACGCTCATTTGTGTTATTGGTTTTTGCATCACAAGCCTCAGTTTGGACATTTGTCTCGATATTTTGCACATTATTTTGAAATTCAGCTGTGTTTGACAATTAATATGTGCAGACATGAGAGGCGCTCTCATCGTTACATCGTGTTCCTGTGAATTAATGATCTCTGGGCCCTAGAGCTGATCATCGAGCGAGGAAAGTGGGAAATAAAAATCAGCACTTGGTAACGCCGTTTTGACGACAACAACAACAGGTTGTAGAGAGGAAATGGATGTTTTTGAGGGAGTAAATGAGCTGGAATGACCATTCAGAGTGTCATAACACTCGAGTTGTGCAACAGTATTCAACAACTTTTGTTTGGCAAGATTTTTACAAGTTTTTTTTGTCTTGTTTAGTTTTGTTTTTGTTTTTTTTACCTCTGCCAGCCCGACATTCTTCTTTTTAATGGCGTACTGCAGACAGTGGCTGAGGGTTCTGGTCAGCAGCAGGTTTGTCGACTTGCGGATCATATCGTCTACCTCCGTGGAGCTGAGGGCACACACACACACACACACACACACACACACACACACACACACACAAAGAGACGGGCAGAGAATCAGTGACTGTATAGCTACAGATTTCTTCCATTTCTTGCAGAGAGCTGCTGCGTCTGAAAGCCAGTACAAATATTTTAAGTGAATTTCTCAGTCTGCGAATCTCTCCATTTGGAAAAAGCCTAAATGTCAGCCAATTTAAATGAGTACATTACCATGTTGTGAACTGTCAGGCTCATTAGAAGTCTAACACTGCTTAAAATCTGCTGATGAGACTGAAAAATAATGAACTTAAACTGCTTTTAAAAGGCGATTTAAGACTGAACACACAAATAAAATCAATAAAATATATTAAAAAGCTGATAATAAAACATTTTGTACTCATGTCTAGCTCATGTCTTAATAAAAATATTACTTGTTGTCAGTAATTGGTACTGAGTAAAAGCAGAACACTTTACAAATGCTGTCATTAAATCTTTATTGACTAGAGCTGGAAAAAAACAGCTTGTAGTTTTGTTAAAAGTGTCAGAATCTAACTAGGTACATTTAGTCAAATACAAGACGAGGGTACAGTACCAAGGTTTTTACCTCATGTAAGGGACGGCTCCTTATCTGTGAGGTGGGAGTGGGTGGTGCAAAAAGGGGGAGGCATGTAAGATAATTCTTAACACACTGGAAAGGGATTTATGTTTTTTTATTTTGGCCTAAATGGCTGTATCTTGTATTTATTTAACCGCTGATTTAAAAAAAAAAAAAATTAAAATTTGGGGTGATTTTTAAAAACTTTTTGTGGATTTATTGTTTCTGCAAAATTTTTAGGCTTTTTTTATTTTAATTTTTTGGCAATATTCTTTCTCTAACCTTTTAGAGGCATTTTGAAATATTAATTTATTTTTTATTTTTTTACACAGGTGTTTTTTTTTTTTAATCAATTGAGCAGTTGATTTTTTTTTTTCTCCAAAAAATTGGGGCTTTTTTGCAATTATAATTTTTCTTTTACATTTTTTTGGTGATTGTGAAGACAACTTGCCTTTCGAACCTGCAGGCCAGCCAAAACAAAAATCACCAAAATTACATTACTTATTATAACCATAAACAGTAAAAACAGAAATTATTGTTGGATTTTCAAATTTCTGACCGTCCTTAAACATTATCATGTGGTATAAACACATGCATTTCCCCCTCAATACATCAGGGAAAAAAGTAGCTTTAGGGAGGGTAAAAAAAAGATAAACAACAGTCCCTTAGGCCTCTTCTGATCTAAAACTATAAATCTAAATGTATAAAATATTTGGCGCTGAAGTCTCCGACTCTCAGGCCTAATGACGCCGCTGATATTTACGCAGCCCATCCTCAAACTTTTAACCTTCATAAAATTACCACCTCTGCACTTCAACAAGGCACAGAGAAAACCAGCAGGCAGCTAAATCAGAAACAAGCTCGTATTTCCTCTTAAAACAAATGTTTAATGGCGCTAATCAGACCCACTTACAGAATCTCTGACATAATATCGATTTTTGTTATGTTTGAAATGTGGGCGATGTTTGGTGAAGAAACCCAGACAAATTTCTGCACCATTTCGGGAGTCCAGTGAGGTTTTTCATGGCAGCGTGTGTCTCTCTGGCAGAGCGTCGCCCTCCTGTTTAATAACTGGTTTCCTGGAAGCGTCAAACTGCACGAAAAAGCTACACTGAGGCCCGCGCGAGTCCAGACGCCGTTTGACTCCGACATGAGTTTGAACACACAGACGAGGAGAGTATTGACACACACACACACAACATCATAAATACAGTCAGGAGGAGGTAAGAAGAACAATATTCATATACATTTTTAAAAATAACAGTTTGTTACATTTGTGTAGAAATTTGTTTTTTTCTTTAAAATTGGGCAATTTTTTCTTTTTTTTTTTTAAATTGTATGTGATTTTGAAAGAAATCCTTATGCTGTTTTTAAGATAACTGGTTCTCCAGAATGGGACGTACGGACAAACAGAAGGACAGCCCGAAAACATGACGCCTCTGGCCACGGTTATGCACTGAGGCGTAAACCTAAGACGACTAAAATAGCTACCACGATATCAGTTTTGGCAACCAAAAGTTGATGCTTTGTTTTTTCAAAAGCTAGTATTGAGCCCTGATAGTGTAACACACACACACACACACACACACACGCACACAAAAAGGTCAGATGAGGTCAAACACAAATCACACACGCAGAGATAATAAGCGGAAACAAAAGCGATCACTTTTCTCCTGCTGCGCGATGATGAAGAGGAATCTGTGTTCGAGTGTGTTTTAGTGCATGTGTTCGATTCCAAAGCCCTGTGGGTAACAAACACATTCCTACCAAATCAGTAAATTATCTGTGCCTGGAATTCAACCTACACACACACACACACACACACACACACACACACACACACACACACACACAGACACACACACACACACACACACACACACACACACACACACACACACACACACACACACACACACACACACACACACACACACACACACACACACACACACACACACACACACACACACACACACACACACACACACACACACACACACACACACACACACACACACACACACACACACACACACACACACACACACAGACACACACACACACACACACACACACACACACACACACACACACACACACACACACACACACACACACACACACACACACACACACACACACACACACACACACACACAGCGTCGCCTGAGGGAGAGCGAGAGCTGGAATTCCAAACTCACTTTGTTTCCAAAAAAGCAGAGGAATCCTAAAAACGTTCCGACAATTTGGAGCAGGGGGGAAAAATTCCTGGAGCGGCAGAAGTGCCGAGTGGACAAAAATGGTGTTTGAGAGTGTGTGTGTGTGCTGTGTGTGTGGGGAGAGAGTGGCAAAAAGTCAATGTGTGCAAGTGAACTCTGCAAACACACACACACACACACACACACATACAAATATAGACACACCGCAGAATTTGGATTGGATTTCATTGTATTTATGCCGCCATCAGTCACAATAAACACGCAGCGGCTGATCCTGTCGAAAGGAAGCCAAGTGCCTTCAGCGCAGGCATGTTTACAGCTCGGTGAGGAATGGATGGACACGCACAGAGGTATTTTCTAAAAATACACAAAAAGCAACAACAATGACATTAAAAAAAAAAGCAGTCGGCAGAGAAAACAGTGCGAGGTCAGAGCGCACAGAGCCAGGAAGCCACAGGTATGCACGTACTGCACCACCAAACACACTCTGGACAGTGTTGAGGAACATGCAAAAACACACACACACACACACACACACACACACACACACACACACACACACACACACACACACACACACACACACACACACAGTGTTCTTACTGGAGCGTGGAGCAGCGACTGTGCTACAAAGCTTCGTCCCCACACATAATAGAAATCAACTGTGCTCATCACGTTGCCAGCAAAGTACACAACATACTGTTTCTATCTGTGTGTGGAGCTGCTCTAAGTGTTGGTACCTTTAACCCTTTAAAATCTGAGCAAACTGACTTTCATTTTTTTCAAAAACATGAGACTTAACAAGGAATGACACAAAAATCATCTAAAAATGGGAAAAATTGAAAAGAAAATTATCTGAAAATGAGCACAAAAAAGAAAAGATATACAGTTTTACAGTAAAGAAAATGTAAGTAAGAAATGACCTGAGAAAAGTGCATAAAAATCTAATAATTATCTAAGATAATTTTCAATATAGAATTTGACAATAATAATAATCATAGCTTTACGGATTAAAAAAAAAATACTAATTTCTTGCAATTTTCAAGAAATTTCTTGCAAAGTTGCTCATTGCCCTTTAAAATTTCGATCTTGAGTTCCAGTGAACATTTGTGACAAATTTGAAGAAATGCCCTCAAGACATTCTTGTGATATCGCAATAACGAGAGTGAGACAAATGCAAGGTCACCTTGACCATTAACTTTTACCACTGAAATCTAACCCGTTTATCTTTGACTCAAAGTGGATGTTTGTGCCAAATATAAAGAAATTCTCTCAAGGTGTTATTGAGATACTAAGCTCATGGAAAGTAAACAGATGCAAGGTTACACTAACCTTGACCGTTGACCACCATATTCTAATAAATTCATTGTTGAATCCAAGTGGAAGTTTGTGCCAAATTTGAATAAATTATCTAAAGGTGTTTCTGAGGTATTTCATATACAAGTATGGGACATGGGACTTATATGGGACTTATCAAGAGTGAGACAAATGCAATGTCACTTTGACCTTGACCTTTTACCACCAAAATGTAACCCGTTTATCCTTGACTCAAAGTGGACATTTGTGCCAAATTCAAAGAAAATACTTCAAGGTGTTCCTGAGGTATTTCATTTACAAGGATGGGACTCACGTACGAATGTACAGACACCATACAAACATAATGCACTGCCACATATATCAGACACAAAAAAACCAGAATGTCTTTTAAATTAACTGAATTTGGGGCAACGTTTTGCTGCCAAAAAAGCTCAACTGACACACTGGTGATGTAATACTCCACAGGCTAGAAGTGCCAAAGACATAAACATAAACTCACAGCAACATACACTCTGATAGTCCCCACGAAATGTAACAGCACTGCTAAACCACAGGATGAGACCTTAGCTCAATCTAAAGGCATCCTTCATACATAAAGATGTGCTTAAGCGTGTATATTTTCATTTCTGTGATTGCTTTAACAATACTGTGCCAACTGCAAAACAAACCGTGGCACCTGTGATTCATGGGAACTGGCTCCATCAAACCAGCTTTAAAAGCACTTTGGCTTCTCTGCTGGTGTTTGTGATCAGACAGCCCGCTCCAGATTGACATATGCAATTTGAATTTGAATGATCTGATTGTCTTGGCTTGTGACGAGATCGTGGCCAAGAAGTGTTTTCACTTTCATCTGCAGTTATCTGTTTTCTTTCCAGTCTTTACCTCGAACAGTCCGGCTGAACATTGCATGGTCTTTCTCAACAACACCCTGCTTCATTTTCGCAGTTCGACACATTCGCACCCACAGTCTCCTAATGCAGAAGTTTGGGGTTGAGCGTGAGGCTCATGGGCATCTCTGCGGCTGCCCCCAACTGGTCCAGGAGTTAAACTGGTCCAGTTGTTCTCCCTCGAAGCTGCAGGTTGATGTCTTTCCCACAAATTTCCATGCCAGCATCACCTCATCTTCTGTTTCTGTTTCTGTTTCTGCTGTGCCGTCTTAATCACGGCATCCTCCGCCAAACCGACACTCTCTGTCAAATCTAAAGCGATGTCTCTGCTTCGTGAGCTTTTGTAGATTCAAAATAACAGACAACTAAAACTGCCAGACGACTGGATGTAAATGACTACGTTTTCTTGTACAAACTGCTTTCAGTTTACTCTAAAACCCTCTTTTGGAGAGCGTTATGTGCTACTTTACTGCACATCTTCACTACTTCTCTACTGCCAGTGGATCCCACGCACCCTCTGAAAGAGCCCCGAATGTCCTCAAACATATAGAAATGCCCTAAAATCCTACAAATGTCCTGATATTTAAGAATCAGAGAAATGACATGAAATCCAAAAATGTTCTGAAATCCTAGCAACATCCTGAAATCCTAAAAAGTTTCCAAAAATCAGAGAAATGTCACAAATTCTAGAAATGTCCTGAAATCCTAGAAGCATCTTAAAATCCTAGAAATTTGTGAAAATCAGAGAAGTGTCAAAAATTCTTGAAATGTCCAGAAATACTAGAAATATCCTGAAATTCTAGAAACCTGAAATCCTTAAAACATCCTCAAAATGTCCTGAAATCTTCAAAATCTCGAGTCTTAGAAATATCCTAAAATCCTAGAAACGCCCTGAAATCACAGAAATGTCCAAACTTGTACGGGGCTGCTGCGACTGAGCCAAAAACACACAGAGAGGTAGAAACATAGTGCAAAGAATAAAATCTTGAAGCAGAAAAGTAGTAAAACATGTACGCACACGCACACGCACACGCACACGCACACGCAAACACACACACACACACACACACACACACACACACACACACACACACACACACACACACACACACACACACACACACACACACACACACACACACACCCTCTCCTCCAAATCAGAAATGCAAACAGAGGTCAGAGTTCAGAGGGATCAATGACCAAAATCCCGCTCCATCATCCCGTCTGCTTCCGGACCGGCGCATCTGTGCGTTTGAAGCGGGCAGGAAGGCGTGCCGCCGTGGTAACCAGATAGCAGCGTGTGCAGGAGCGTAGAAATCAAGCCAGGTCAAATAGCGGAGTCATTACTCTGATTGAAAGAGCGATTAGTGCTGTCTGGTCAGCAAGAGACCGGAGAGAAACTGTTACACATGAAAACATCTGTCTGGAGTTTTTGTTATTTAGACAGATGATTTCAGATTCAAAGAGTCTGAAGAATCAGACAAAGGCGGACGGGATCAGCGGGAACATCTCAAAAAAAGCTCCTGATTTCACAACTTTTTCACATAACTGCTGCTTACATATTTTGTCACGTTTATTTGACTGATAGGGAGCATGCATGTGTCTCAGCAGCTTGTTTTGCCTGCAGAGAGGTGCTGCAGCCAGGCTTATGTTTATTTATCTATTTAAGGTTAAGAAAAGGTTTCCTGAACATTCAGCTTTATGGGTTTTATTTGTTTGTTTGTTTTTACACAATTACGTGTTGAATAGAGATACACAAAGATGGGCGATTCTTATTTCTAATTTTTCGAAAAACATGTTTTTCCAAATTTGATGAAATCCAGCCTTTTTACTTTTATTTTTATGAAGAAATAATGGTTTCTTTGAATTTTTTTGACATTTTTACAGAAAACATGCCCACAGTTTTGGATGGAATGTTTTCTTTTAAAAAAAAATTGGCAATTTTTAGAGAAAAAAAATATGATTTTTAATTGATTTATTTCTTTTATTTTACTGCCAAAATCACAGTGAAAAAATTGTCTTTTTTTCTTTTTTCATTTTTACAATTTTCTAAGAAAAAATTTATAAAAACAACAACCTTGAGTCCCATTTGAATCACTTCATGTTTCAATCACTTCACATGCTTGAATCACTCTCAGATTGCTGGTGGCGTTTTTCAGTGGATATCTAGTTACATTTTAATTTCAAGGTCTTAAGGGTCTTTATTTAAAAAAAAAAAATAAAACACCTAAACCATTTTTTACAATTAGTCTGAAATCTGCTACTTGAGCTTTCCCATTTTGAAATGAAGGTTTAATTAAATTTGGTCGAATGCCACAGCTTCACCTCCTGGGTCGGCGCTTTTCTGTCCACCAAGCCAAAGTCAGTGAATTCACACAGACTCATAGTTTGTCTTTCTTTTCATATCTTTTCCTTTTTTCTACTTTCCAATTCACTTTGATCACTTTTGCCTCCAATCACTCCTCCTCCTCCTCCTCCTCCTCCTCCTCCTCCCTCCGCCTTTCTTTCTTCCGCCGGTCACGGATCAATGGTACCTCACTGGTTCCCAGCCCCCACGGAGAATCAACACACTAATACACATGCATGAGCATATACAAACAGGAATACAGATCTATTTACACAAAAGCACGAGTTTATACACAGATGCACACGGAGAAACACTGTAGAACACGCAGACACTGAACACACACACAAATATGCTCGCTAAAAAAAGCCACACGACCCACAGGAATATGAGTACGAATAAAATAAAGGGCCAAAGTTTGTAACCACCAACCAAATCAGACTTTAAAGACACAGCTGTATATTGGTTTAACTCCTACTCGCCAAACAGGAAACAGGTGTGTACAGCTGGTGAGGCCCAGTCCAAAGTTATGGAGGTCACATGTGGGGTACCACAGGGCTCCATTTTGGGACCACTGTTGTTTTAAGTTTATGTTGATAATATGCCGGCAGCAGTGACACCTAAAATGATGCAGACTGTGACTGTAGTCATATTTTGAGACCATGGAGCCCTACTGCAATTTGCAAATACTACTAATCTATGAACTGGAAAGCTGTTCTGCCCATTTTTGTATACTGGGATCTCCTAATGGAACAACCTGCCCCTGCATATCAAACAAAGCCAAATAAAGGCAACTGAGTTTTTTTATGTCATGGTGCTCCTGTGAGTTGTTGTGCAGTAAAATTCCAAATAAAAATCAAATAAAATCAAACAAGGATACACAGTGTGCGTTTTGTTGCAAAATGTGCATAAACATGTTTGCCTCTTTGGGGCTTATAGTGTTACATACAGGGTTCAAGTTTCCTGTGTGTGTTTATGGGCACGTATGAGCTTGTGTCTCCATGTATGTTGATCTCTCTCTGTGTGTGTGTGTGTGTGTGTGTGTGTGTGTGTGTGTGTGTGTGTGTGTGTGTGTGTGTGTGTTTGGCTGAATCCCAGCCTTGTGGAATCCTTCTGGACAGCGGAAGTTGTTTCCTGATTGCTCGTCTCCTCAGTAGAAAAGTGGCTGCATTGTTTTAGTTAATTCTTCCATCAACCGTAACCAATACACACACATCTCACACACACACACACACACACACACATTACACACACACACTCAGAAGGTTACTGTTTAACCTCGACAAAACATGGAACAGAAGCTGGGCTTGATTGCTGAGTTTTGGTGTGTGTGTGTGTGTGTGTGTGTGTGTGTGTGTGTGTCGTCGTGCGGGCCAAATCTAATGAGACAAAGATCCCTGGTCAGAATGGAAAGAATCGACGAAGGAAAGTCTGCCGTATCCGAGTGCGTGCGTGCATATGTGTGTGTACGAGAGTCAAAAAAAGAGGGAAAGTGGGAGAGGGACAATGGCAGAAAAGTGATGGAGAAAAATATTTTTTTGGGCAAGCAAACATTGTGGTGGTGAGCCCACTGCCGAGAGCAAGAGTTCAGATCCTGCAGCGGTAAATCTGGACTGGTTTGAGTTCTGACTACTGGAACTACTGCTGTCACTTTTTATATAAAATACTATCATTGAAATGTGAGAAATACTTTTACAAATACAAGTATCTGTCAAAAGATGTACTATGTAGGATTTTCCTAAAAAAAACAATGTATAGACTAAGGGTGTAAATTATCAGTTTCATCACAATATGATATAAATCGATATTTCGGACAACGATACGATATTTGTCGATATCACAAAGTCTGATATGATTTCGATTCAATTTGATTTAGGGGCCTTTGATCAACATTACACAATATCATATGATCACTTAACACAACTGTTAGAAAAAAAGCCAATCCAATGTCAAACGATGGACATGAATGCAAGCTCACAGTGACCTTGACCTCTGACCTATGACCACCAACATCTAATAACTTAATTCTAGAGTCAAAGTGAGTCTTTCTGCCAAATTTGAAGAAATTCCCTTCAGATGTTCTTGAGATATTGTGTTCTCAAGAATAAGACACACAAGGTAACGATGACCTTGACCTTTGACCACTAAATAGCAATCAGTTTATTCCTGAGTCCAAGTGAATGTCTGTGCCGAATTTGAGGAAACTCCTTCATGGTGTTCTAGAAATATTGCATTCAATAGTATAGTGTAGAGTATAGAGCAGTATAAGAAAAATTCGAGGTCACACTGACCTTGGTCTTTGACCTTTGACCACAAAAAGCTAATTAGTTTGTCGTTAAGCCCTTGAGATGTACTTGAGATATTGTGTTCACAAGAAAGAGACTGAGAAGTTCATAGTGACCTTGACCTTTGAACTATAACCACCAAAATCTAATCAGTTCATCTTTGAGTCCAAAAGGATGTTTGTGCCAAAGATGAAAAATCTCCTTCAAGCGGTTCTTTAGATACTGCGTACACAAGCATGAAACAAATGCAAGTTCACAGTGACTTTCATCTACCAAAATCTAATCAGTTCATCGTTGAGTCACGGTGGACGTTTGTGCCAAATTTGAAGAAATTCCCTCACATTCATGGGAATGGGACACATGGGCACATTCATGAGAACAAATGAAAGGGAAACGTTTTGTACCTGAGATGCAGGTCTTCGGAGTATTTCAAACAAGCGTAGATGAACTCTTTGAGCTGGCAGTAGACTTTTGGCACAAACTCAGAGAAGGGAAGCTTTTTGGGGAAGGGAAGCTGGAGGAGAAAACAAGGATATTCAGTTTTTACTTCCTGTTTTGCACATGAGCAACATCACAGAAGTTGCAGGATTCATGAACATTTTTACTAATAAATTTCCATAACTTTTCATGACTTTGAGGCAAATTTTAAAGACTGTACCCTCTCTCTACAGGCCTCTCAAACCTGTGGGCCATGTTTTCTTAAAAAAAAAAAAAAAATAGACATTATTTTTTGCCATTTTTTTGCGGGGGACAATTTTTGAATAAAACATTTTTTTCTTTAGAATTTTTGGGGGATTTTTCTTTAAGCCCATGTTTTATTCAAAAAACACCAAAATTACACAATTTATCACAGGCAGAAACTATAAAAACAGAAATTAGTGTTGGATTTTCAAATTTCTGACAGTTCTTGGACACATCCTGTGTTATTACACAGGTTTTTGAAACAAAATTCAATAACATTTCCAAAACTTTTCCAGGCCTGAAAATTGCTATTTTTAAATCATGACTTTTCCAGGTTTTTCATGACCGTATAAACCCTGAAGAACAACACTTTGTTTCATCATTAATCTCTCTTAATTTGTTTGTTTGCTCATTTTGAACTCTTTTACACCATGTCTCCTGTCACTCTTTTACCTTTTCCAGTTCAGGGTCTTGCAGGGGAAACTGGGAAGTGTAGTGTCTGTACTCCTGCTCTGTTGAGACCGGGATCGGACTGTAGTTGTCCTGGTCCAACACCTGCCTGCAGAGGAGGACGCAAAATCACAGGTAAATTCCCAATATCCTATCCTCTATTTTCAGATCCATGAAAGAGGCAAACAGGAGCGAGTGAGATGCCATAAGCCTCTCTCACTCTCACACACACACACACGCATGTACACAATCATCCCATTGGGGGTCATTCTGACGCTTGAGGTTTTCTTACCACCCTCCCCTCTCCCACCACCCCCACTTCTTGTTGGCGCTCCAGAGTTCGGACGTTCCAACGTTCCATGGAGAGGCCGTGAACCGGAGAGCGCTCCCTCTCCAACAATACAACACAACATTCCTGCGGCTTCCCCAGTGTGTGTGTGTGTGTGTGTGTGTGTGTGTGTGTGTGTGTGTGTGTGTGTAAATGTGTGTGTGAGCAAGTGAGTGTGTGAAAAAGAGAGAGAGTGTGTGTGTGTTTGTTTGTCCGTTCTCGCTGCAAGTCCCACTGGTGTCATTGGACAAAAGCGATGGTGAAACAATGGCATGTAAGCCCAAACACACACACACACACACACACACACACACACACACACACACACACGCGCACACACACACACAGAGTCTTGTAAGGGTACTACCCATTCTGGAGGGCAGAGAATGTTCCGGACGTTTGCTTTAAAACACTTCCTCTCTCTGGCTGCTCGTAAAACTTCAAAACCAGGACGAGGACGTTTCCCACAAACCAACACTGCCTACTAGGTGCACCCTCGTGACCTCCTGACTGGAGAGGGGAAGGTCATTTCGGCACGCACTCCGCACCCCGTGCCCAGCTGTAAACAGATCATCTGCACGGTGGCGTGCAGACGCAGCGCTGATCAGTACCTGAAGGTGACGTTCCATCTCTTGAGCAGGATCTCTCCGTACTGCTCCCTCATCTCCAGCAGCATGTCAAACAGCTGGGACACTGGGAAACCGTAACCCTGCGGGACGGAAAGACCAGAGAGACCAGTCAGTGTCCAACCACACCTCAACACGCCAACATGGATGAGCCAGAGGGCAACTTCTGCAAAATGACCTGATGACAAAGGGCCGAGGGCGAGTCTTAGCAGCCCAGTACGTTTCTGGGATTTTAGGACATTTCAAAGACTTTAGGACCATTCTAAAGGATTTTGGGGTGTTTCAAGGATTTGTGACGTTCCTCAGTCTTCTGGACATTTCTTAGATTGTAGGATGTTTCTAGGATTTCAGGATAATTGTAGGATTTAAGGACATTTCTATTCTTTTTGGCTGTTTTTAGTATTTAGGACGTTTCTAAGATTTTAGGACATTTCTAGTTTTTTAGGGTGTTTCTAGGATTCAGGATGTTTCTAAGTGTTCTGGACATTTCTAGGACTTATATGACATTTTTAGGATATTAGCAAGTTTCTATGATTATAGTTTCTATGACTTTAGGACATTGCCAGGATTTTAGGACATTAGGGTCTCAGCTAGGACGTCTCTCAAGGGGTGAGGAGGATCCTCCACCGACACTTTTTTTTTTGATAAACAAACTCTATTTTGATGCAGTGGGATTCACTTTATTTTCGTTGGGTTCTTCAGAAATCGTTTTTACTAGAATGAAACAGATGAGGTCACCGTGCCCTTTACCTCTGACCTAAAATTTACCAAAATCTAATCACTTCAGAGTGGAATCAAAGTGAAAATTTGTGCCAAATTTGAAGAGATCTCCTCAAGGTTTTCTTGATATTTTGCAAGAAAATTCCCAACAGCCTCTGCAATCGCCGGCGTGGAGGCATAAAAAGTGTTCAAAAAAGTTTTTCTATAAGTAAGAATTATAGAAAAAAAACATCTTAAAATACAACAGAGGTGAAGGCACATTTGGTGACGTGCTTGAGGGTAAATTCAGCCGCTCAGTGGCACCTCATCACTTCACATGAACAACTTTTGAGCTCCGTGAGCGTCCATTCATCACCTCCCCTCTCTTGTTCTCTCTCACTCATCTCTGAATGTCCGGTTTTTACCCACATCCCCTCTTCATCTCCCCTCCATCCCTCCATCCTCTCATCCATCACACTCCATCCATCCAGGTCAGTCCGTACACACAGCGGAGAATAAATACAGCAAACTGACATCAGATGATAAACTTTCTACTTCGAAAAAGGTCAAATTGAGAAAGAAAGTCTTTCTTCAGAGACTGGCAGCCGTCCATTTCTAAACTACACGACATGCTCTGAGCAGGTTTCATGGGCCCCCGGGGTCAAATAGCTTACTCAGCATGTGCCAAGATGTCTGAACGCAAGAACAAAAAGTACAAAAACACCAAAATGGATACAGCATGATGTTAACGAGGGCTGCAGGGACGGCGGGCCTTTCCGTCTCTTCACGGTGGACAGTTAATCACACAGACACAAACCTGCAGTGTGTCAGCAAAGAGGACAATGAGGTTCTTCAGATCCAGCACCAGGTCCGGGTTGTCGCAGTACGACTGAGGAGGCAGAAGAGCGAGTCAGAGCGCTGCAGACGCCGTTTATCGTCACCAAGTCTTGCCAGTGCTCTTTAAATTGCGTATTTTTGTGCATTAATATGTTTGTCCTCACTGAGTGCGTCCTCAGGGCAGCGATGATTTTGGACAGCGCCAGCTCCCAAAGCTCCTCCACGTACGCTCTGTTGACCAAACCCTGCGTGGTGTGAAGGACGTGATCCTCCACGACAAAGAATCTGGATGGAGAGAAGAGGAGGAGGACAGAGAGAGAGGAGAAAGACAATAAAGACGGAGCGTCCCTCATGATACACCAAAATTATTTAACTTAACTACACAGAACCCTCCATGATGCTGAGGCAAATTTTAAAGACCAGACATCTGAAATCACCATCGATACGCCCTATCGGTCCTTTTTCATTACTGTATAAAAGCTTTAAAATATATATATATTATTTTTTAAAAAATTACAAATTCACAACAGGATAAGAACTGAATATTTGAATATAACTAAGGGACTGTTCATTATTTATGAGAGGGGAGGGGGTGGTGCAAAAATGTGCACTGAGGAGGAACATTTGTTTTTTATTTTGGTTTTAGTGGAGCAGCTTACAACTTAAAATGACTGTATTCTATATTTATGCTGCTGTCATTATTTAAAGGGAATGTACTTTCTTTAAAATGTATTTATTTATTGTATTTTTAAAAGTTTTTGGCCATGTTTAAAGAAAACTTGCCTGAACATTTAAAAGGAATTTCTTCCTTTAAAAAGAAAAAAGCCTGGCAATTTGTAGAGAAAAAGATTTTTTTTTTCTTTAAAATGTTTTGGCCATTTTTAAAACATGCCTGAAGTTTCAGAGGGAATGTTTTATTTTAAATTTTTTGGCAAATTTTAGAGAGAAAATTTTTTGTTCTTTTTCCTTTTTTTTCTTTTTGGTGCTTTTTAAGGAAAATGTGCGCATGGATTTAGATAAAATCTTCTCTTTAAAACAAATTGGCAATTTTTGTCTGAATTTCAGGTATTTTTTGTTTGTTTTTTTTAATTCTGATGATGATTTTTAAAGAAAATATGCCCACGGGTTTGGAAGGACTTTTCTCTTTTTTAAAAAAGAACACATTTTTTCTGGCCATTTTTAGACCAAAAATATTGGGGATTTCTTTTTTCAAATCACCAAAAATTACACAATTTATGACAACCAAGAACTGTAAAAGCAGAAAAAGTCATTGTATTTTCAAACACACCGCTAACCTTGAACACATCAAAGTTTTCAGGGTATATTTAGTTTTCAAAAACCTTTCCAGGCATGGAAATTGCTATTTGGAAATTGCAGGAGTTCTTTCATGACCGTATGAACCCTGTGTAACAATTAAAACTGGAAATTAGCAAAGTAAAAGTATAATTCTGCTACTGCAAACAATATTTCCATCTTCATATTTTAAAAAAAATGGATTTCAGTGGGAAGTTTGGGGGAATTCTGACAACTTTTCCAGAAATCTGCCATAATTACCGAGTTTGAACATCATTTACAAGCACTAATGACAGCACAGCAAGCAGCGCGTTCAACCGATCAAGCACAGAAAGCTGCTGATGTCTCAGCAACGAACCGCACTCGTCAATCATGCGCTGCACTGTTTTCTTGAAACGACGCCCGTGTTAGATGGATCAAAGTGACTTTGGTTTACCTCCACTGACAACATGTCTGATGCCCACCGAGCCTCGCCAGACCACAATGAGCCACGCTGCGGTCGGCTTTGTGGCCTCACTGGGCACCGTTCGTCTTCTCTTTGTCATTACTGAGGAGGATTTTCTATTGATCTTTAACTTATTCCACTTTTTACTTTGTTTCCATTTGCTCTGTGCACAGAGTCGCCTTCCTGTTTTGTGTCAGACGATAAATTCGACCGGCTGGTGCAGAATGTAAAAGTCCTCTGAGAGACTGTTAAAATTTGGCTGTTTGCTAAGAAAAAAAATCAATTTTATTTCAAGATGTGTCTTTTTTTATTAAAGCAGATAGAGCTGCACCTGAGATTTGAACCATCAGTCCTACTGAGATTCTTCAATGTATTTATTTATTTTTTTGTTTGTTTTGTTATTTAGTGTACATCTGGGGACATTTCGGACGCCGGACACTGACCAGAAAAATAACCAGAAAATTCCTTTTTTTTTCTTAAAGGGGAAAATTTTAAAATAATAATAAATAAATAAATAGAAAAAAAAATGTCCAGAACATCATATTCATAATTTTTATAATTAGATATTTAAAATTACTGTTGGAAAAGTACAGAAAAAAAAAGTTTAGACATATATTTATTTCCATTTTCAGCCCTTTTTGGGGTAATTTTCCTGCTTCCTTTTTGTGCTTTTTTCAGGTAATTTTCTTGTAACTTTTTATGAAATTAGTGTTAATTTTTGGGCCAAATCTTGCAGAGTCGCTCACTGCCTTCTCCCTGTGTTTTTGCAGGAAATCAAACAATGCTCAGGTTTTGAAAGGGTTAATTTAGTTTTTCTGTTCTGTGCACACGCCGTGACTGCAAGACAATAACAACTTTTATTCCACCTGACTCTTGTAAGTAACAACTGCAAAAAGAAAACTTTAGTTGTTACGGAGAATAAAAGGAGGATTGAATTTCTGATGCAGATGAAAGGATGAAAGAGACACAGGATGGCACTTTCTAAAAATGGGAATAACAGATTGTGTGTGTGTGTGTGTGTGTGTGTGTGTGTTAGTGTCCAGTCTTGGCGGTGTTTGTAGAAGCGTCTGCTCCAGTCAGACAGACAGAAGAAATAACAGCAATAAGCCAACCGCCGTCACACACACTCTATCAATCGTCACCACCGTGTGTGTGTGTGTGTGTGTGTGTGTGTGTGTGTGTGTGTGTGTGTGTGTGTGTGAATGCAGTGGAGAGAATTGGATGGAGTGATGGATGAGAGGAAAAGTATATACTGTAGGAGAGGAGGGGAGAGTGTGGCCAGAGGGATGAAAAAGGATGGAAAAAAAGGCGGTTGGGGAGAAGCAGAGATGAAAAGATGTCGAATGGTCAAAAGTCACTCAGATGAAATGAAATGAGGTGTCGCTAAACGCCGAATGTTTGCTTTCACTCAAAGTTTCTCTTTCTCACCGTCTCTCACTCCGTCTCCTGCCAAGTTACACAAAGGGCTAACAACGGGTGGATGGACAGATGGAGAGGAGGGTAAAGAGATGACATGTGGATGTAAACATGGATCAGAGTTCATACGCTTTTTTATCAATAAATGTCCACGACTTCTCCACGACTTTGAGGCCAATTTAAGGACCATAGGTACTTATTAGTATTTTTTATTTTATTATATAAGAGATCAATGAGAGGGGAGGGAGTGATGCAATATTCTTTTAAGCACTGTGGAGGGACTTTTATTATTTGGTTTTAGGTCAAGAGCTTACAACTTCAAATGGCTGAGTTTTGTATTATTTTGTATTTTAACCCCCCCTTTTTAAATTTATTTACCACTAAATAGAAAATAAATAAATAAAATAAAACATGCCATCAAAAGTATATTTTCTTTAAAAAAAATGATTTTTTTTCTCTTTTTTTGCCATTTTTAAAGCAAATTGTGGCCTAGTTTTTTCTTTCTTTACAATTTTTTTTTCGTTCCAAATTTTTTGTGATTTTTTTCAAGAAAACATGCCTTCCTAACCTGCCATTTATCACAGCCAGAAAGTGTAAAAACAGAAATTATCATTGGATTATCAAAATTTCCAACTGTCTTTAAACACATCATGTGTTATTATACAGGTTTTTAAAATAAAGATTTTCATGGCTTTTCTAATTGGATGAATGGATGGATGGATGGATGGATGGATGGATGGATGGATGGATGGATGGATGGATGACTTACCCGACAATTTGATTGAAGTACCGCCTGTATCCCTCCAGAGTCTCATGCTAGAAATGTGAATGAAAGACAAAATATACAGAGGGAAGAGAAAGAAAAGGACAAGCAGAAAGAGGGATAAAGAGTCCAACAGCGAAGAGAAAACAGATAAAACAATCAGCCCTGAATACTATAAACAGGAATACTTCACCCTTAAAATGAGCATTTGTATATCAGTTACTTACCCTGTGTTACTTCAGTTTTATTAAGAAAACTTTGTTTTTCTCGCACACCTTCGTGGTGGACGAAGAATCCAAAAATTGAGAAAATTACAGATGAGCTGAAATCATAGGGCTCCACATTTAACAACAACAAAACTATATCAAAACATCTGTTTACAAACTTTTAAACAACTTGTGCAGGAAAATAAGTATTTGTATAGTTTTACTGTTATTAAATGTGGACTTAAATTAATTAAGAACTTACTTTGTTTTTGGATTTTTGGAGTTTTCTTCCCAGATTCGGCATAACACGGGGTGAGTAACAGAAATATAAACGGAAATTGAAAGTGAAGTATTCCTTTAACCTACCTGAATCAATAAAACATCGACAAAATTAATCAGATTCAACTACACAGGTATTTGCATCAGAAAACATGGATAATACATTTAAATTTTAAAACTAATAATTTTCAGATAATAAATGAATTTTTCTAATTACAGTAGTTGGTATATGAGTTATAGATGAGGGAGTGTGTGTGTGAGTGTGTGTGAGTGGAGGATGGGGAGTGTGTGTGCAGCAGGAGTGCAGGTGTAGTTAGGAGTGATGTAAAGTTCAGACACACACAGACGGAGTGACGGTGCAGGGTCATACCATGTTAGAGTGGGGCTGCAGCACAAGGCGAGCCTGTTTCCTCCTCTGCTTTCTGTAGTAGTTCTCAAACACATCACGCAAACCCTAAAACAGAAATTACACGTAAGACTGTGTGGACGAGAGACGAGGAGTGTTGGAGGAAGCCAAAAGGCTTGTTAACACCATTAAAGAGGGATCTGGAAATGATATTTCCAGGTTCGAGCAATAACAGGAGGCAGGTAAAAACGCACCAGTGAGGTGGCACTTACAGTTTACATCCATGTTTGTGAAAACTTGCCACAATTAGGGTATAAAATATTGAGTTATGGCCATAATATGTTCTGTGAGTTCACATTGACCTTGACTTTTGACTACCAAAATCTAATCAGAATCTAATCAAATCTAATCTAATCTAATCAAAATTAATTCTTGAGTCCAGGTGACCGTTTGTGCCAAATTTGAGGAAAGTCCCTCAAGGACATTTTCAGATATTAGATTCACCCAAATGAAACAAAGTCAAGGTCGCCTCGACCTTGACTTTTTGGCCACCAAATTCAAATCAGTTCATTGTTAGGTCCAATCAGACGTTTTTGTCAAAATTGAAGAAATTCCCTCAAAGTGTTCTTGAGATATCACGTTGACAAGAATGACACAAACAAGGTCACAGTAACCTTTGACCACCAAAATCCAACCTGTTCATCCTAGAGTTAGAGTGAACGTTTGTGCCAAATTTGAAGAAATTCCCTCAAAGCATTTTTGAGACATCATATCCACAAGAATGAGACTAATGCAAGATCACACTGAACTGAACCTTTGACCACTAACATCCAGCAACAGTTCATCGTTTAGTCCAGTTGAACGTTTGTGCCAAATATGAAAAAATTACTTCAAGGCAGCCTTGAGATATCGTGTTCACGAGAAAGTGGCGCACAGATGATTAACCCCAAAACATGATGCTTCTAGTTATGGCCATTGCTTGCACAGAGGCAAGTTTATAGTTTGTTGTATTGTTTTTTATAGCAATTTGTGTTCAAAGCAACAATTTGCAAGTCTTCCAGTACTTAAAAACATAAAATGTACAAATTATTGAAATCTAATTTGTTTTACCCTTTTTTTCATCTGTGTCAACTTCTTAAAGAATCAATAAATCCTCAGGTATTATTAAAACGTAATATATTACATTCTTGGGTAGCACATTTTATGGACTCGCAGGGCTTTTAAAGACTGTAAGGACCAACTGCTAACCTTTAATATAGTATAAAGAATAAATGATTAAAATATTTGTTTTGCCCCTTTTCATCTGTTTTAACCTCTTAGAGGATTGATAAATCCTCAGATATTATTAAAAACATTTTACCTTCTTGGATAAGCAATTTTATGGACGTAGGGACCTGCTAATACCCTTTTAATACAGTATAAAGAACAGATAATTGAAAGCATTATGGTTTTAACCTTTTTTCATCTGTTTCAGCTTCTTAAAGAATCAATAAATCCTTAAATATTATTAAACAGTAAAATTTTACATCCTTGGGTTAGACATTTTATGGATGTTAAGGGCTTTTAAAGACTTTAAGGACCAGTTAATACCCTTTAAGGGACACAAATGTGTCACAATATTGTCTTTTGTCCAATATGTCCTTGCAATACCTCCTCAGCTGTCAGGATTACTAATTCATCTTTAAACTGGAAAACTTTGCATGTGGTCCAAACTGTGAAGCTGCACTTCATCGACAATAGCGAGGTACGCTGCCAAATGTTTTAAGGTTTGAGGCTGTTACTGATTTTATGGGAAGGATGAATTTAATGAGGTATAAAAACTAAAGGTTAGAGCCACTGGATGACGGGAAGGTTGAGATAAGGTCGTGTGAGAGGCGGCGTGTGTGTGAGTGAGTGAGTAAGAGGGAGATAGAGAGCGAGTCTTTGATGACCAGCGCTGGTTCAGTTTGGGTTGGCGTCGCTGGTCAGACATCAAAACTCAAACACAAACACAGAATCAGCTTTCTGAACTGGACCGTTTCATATCTTTTTCCTTCCATTACACAGAAGCTCTCTGTCTTATCTGCCTCTCTCTGCTGTGTGTGAGAAACTCGTGGACTATCTGAGACCCAGACCAGGACCCACAGTCACTGGTGAGCTCAGAGATAAGAGTCAAGGTCCAGACAGAAAACATGCCCCCTTACCGACTGACCAGACCACCACCACCAGCAGCAGCAGCACACACACATCAACACTGCTGACCAGCGGAGTCTGGTAGAGACAGTAAATGTACATGTGTGAGGTGACCAATGCCCTAAATCACTGTGATAAGAGGTACAAAGATACAAGAATAAAAAGAGACATTTTGGGATTTTTACAAGCACATCTTTGTGTTTTTCAAAACTTTAGTAGAATTTAACTGGGATAAAAATAAAATAATATTTTTTAAAGAAAAAAGAAAAAAAATTGTCTTTAAAAAATGTTGGTGATTTTGTTTTTTGTTTTTTTTTTTAAGAAAAAAATTAGATTTTTTTCCTTTAAAAAGTTTTGGTGATTTTTTAAAATTTTTAATCTGTTTCCATTTTCTTTAAAAATCAGCAAAAATTACACCACTTATCAAAGCCAAAAACCATAAAAACTGAAATTATCATTGATTTTTAAATTACCAATGGTTCTTAAACACACCACCTGTTATTATGCATGTTTCTGAAAAAATAAAAATAAAAAAATAATGACTTTTCCAAACTTTCAGGGTACATTTAATTTTCTAAGCCTTTTCCAGCCCTGAAAATTACTATTTGTAAATATACATAGAGTATCAGTTACGTGTTTAAACAGAAAATTCAACATTGCTGTGTTTATGTACTTTCTGTCAGCTCTGCTTCTACACTAAAACATTACCTACACAAATATATCGGATACAAATAGAGTTAAATAAAACTAAAGATTCAGACGGGAGTTCTGTCTTGAAGTCGCACTGTGTCCTTTAATCCTTTACTGGACAATGTCCATTAAAAACACATCACAAAGTAACAACAAAACAATAAAGTGGATGGTAGAAACACGACTCTCACTGGTCGTAATCTAGATAGTGTTTTGGAACCTCGTTCAGTTTGATGTTGTGAGGTGATAAAACCACATTCTTTAATTCCCAGATTGACCCTCAGCTGAACAATGTGTATTCAACAATCGAGCGCCATCAAATGGCCATGAACTCTTCGTTATACACTATACTCCCAGAGAGAGAGGGGTGAAACGCAGGGCTGATAGTGTGTGTGTGTGTGTGTGTGTGTGTGTGTGTGTGTGTGTGTGTGTGAGTGCTGCAAAGCCACAAAAGGAAGAGAAACAGTACACAGAGATAAAAATACAGATTGGACAAAGAAAAAACAGAAGCAAATTGAAAGAAATAAAAAAAGAAAACTTAATTTACAAAAGGCGAGCCAGAACGGGAAGGGACCTTTAAAAAATTAAAGGTCTTCATGTGTGGTGAGTCCCAGCTGTCCTGTTCTGGTGCAGCTCAGAGCTCCCAGTCAGACCAGTCTGCCTCTCTGCTCTCCGCTCCTCCGCTCGGCGTGTTGGACCGCAGTCCCGTGTTTACACTGATCACAACTCTGTCCACATTTCAACGTGCCGCACGTGTGTGAGCGTAACAAAGGAGTATTGTTCGTGCCCCGACGCTGCTCGACTCCGGCTGGAAAATCGTGGACTTTAAACACGGAAAAGAGAAGGAGGGATGGAGGAGAACGGATGAAAAAAAAAAAAAACAGCGGAGAAAGTGGTGGTCTTGATTGCAAATGGGATTCCACGTCCAGGTTTACTAGAAAAATAAATGAAACCGTTACATGCGCGTGCCTGTGTGAGTACAAGTCATTCTCATTTAACAATCAAACCGTGTGTGTGTGTGTGTGTGTGTGTGTGTGTGTGTGTGTGTGTGTGTGTGTGTGTGTGTGTGTGTTTATGATTTTCCAGTCAGACCTCCTGCCCAGTGCAGCAAACTGTGCTGGATACTCTGGTTTTCTTTTCTAATGGTAAATCCACGTCTCTGCCCAATGGCCTGTCATTCAAACCGCTGCCACACCGCTCTAATGGAGAAAACAGATTCAGCCGCGCGTGTGTGTGTGTGTGTGTGTGTGTGTGTGTGTGTGTGTGTGTGAGCAGCGAGCGCAGCTGACCTCAGAGGTCAAAAAGGTCAGACCTTTCAACACCTTCCCGACACTAAACTCTCTTCTCCTCTTTTTCTCTCTCCTCCGTCTCTTTTCCTTGTCTTTCATTCCTCCCCTCTCCTCCTCCTCTCTCACCCCTTTTTCTAATCTTTCTCCCCCCGTGTTTTGTTTTCACCCTCGTCTTCCTGTTTTTGCCCCTTTAACCTCCCTGTGACCTCCGTCTCCTCGCTCCTTATCGCTCCGTAGCCGATTCACTCTCTCCTCCCTCCTTCCTGGAAACGCCGCCACACCTCCGCTGACCTTTACCCTCTCTCCTGTCTTCTTATCACTACCACTTGTTTATCATTTCAATTCACTCCTTCTTCTTTCGTCTCTCCTTCATCGCTCTTTTCTTCAACTTTCTAACATTTCAAAAATGTTTTCCTGCCTCGTTTCCTCCTTCCTTGCAGCTGTTTACCGTTTCCCAACATCCCTTGCTTCCACTTTCTTTGCTCTTAATTTGAAAGGTCGTTACAGTGCGCACACTAAAATGGGGAATATGAATACTGACAGCATGGAAACTGGATTTAAAGAAACTGGATTTAAAACACTTTAAACCCTTTGAATCCCGGAGCGCCATCACTTTTCTTCTGCATCTTTTCCGACACCCGTCACAAGTGTTTCACCCTTTGAAACTCACCTTTATTGCTGCAATTTCGGGGACAAAAAACGGGAAAAAGCAGAGCGGCCATAAGCAACTTGGCAAGAAATGTTCCAAGAATTGCGTATAGATTTGAAAAATAAAATTATCTGTAGACCATAGATCGGTTAACCCTTTAAATGCCAGGTTTTTGTCATGATGCCACAATGATTTTAATGGAATAATAATAATAATAATAATAATAATAATAATAGTAATAATAATAATAATAACAATAACAATAATAATAATAATAATAATAATAATAATAATAATAATAATAATAATAATAATAATAACAATGAAAACATAAAATGGGAATTATTTTTAATATAATACATGGTAAGTAGATTTTGTCTTATTATCACAGTCTGGGATATGTCAGTGATCAGCAGCTACATTGACTGTGACAGGTCACCTGGTGGAAATAGCATGTATTTCCTCCATATGCCAAATATGGTCAAAATGACCTCATCAGGTGGAAAATAGTCAAAATGACAAATTCAGAGTCAAAAGCCCAGAATGACACCCAGAAATAATACAAGTCATGTTTTTCTGCTTTGATGGCTGTGGGATCAAAAATGTCAGTTTGAATGGGTTTCAATGGAGCATTTTTGGACCTGAACAGTCTGAATGTAACTATTTAGTTTCCACAGTGTATTTTAGACTTATTGTAGGAGCTGAGCTGGAAATTCACTGATTACACTCAAATACACAATCTGGACTACATTTATCACATATGCATGAACACACACACAATTATCAAAAAATGAAGAACGAAAAGTGCGTTAAATGCACCAAACAGTCCTCGAAGGGTTAATTAAGGGACTCGAGAGGGCGGCTGTAAGAGTTCACGAGCAAAAACATGATTTTTCCTGCTGATCGTTAAAATGTCAAATATCGGAGCTGCTTGAACATCCTGTCATGACTCTAATATCACACGATGCTGACGCTGAAACAGCCAAACCAAAACCTTTTTTAACCCCTCCCTCACCAGTGTGAAATCTTCCCCGTTCTCACCCCTTTGAACTTTTCCGACCCGTCTTTCCTGTCGTCCTCCATCATGAAACCTCGCTCTCCAAATCTCCTTCTTTCCTTCTGCTCCCTCCACCATCTCGCCCCCTTTACCCTCTCTCTAACCTCACTCTCCCTTTCGGCTCCCTCCCTCCATCGCTCTTTTGCCCGTTCATTTTCTCCTTCCTGTCAAAGTTCATGCACTTCCTGTCCCCCTGCCAGAGAGCTCCCCCAAACACACACACAAACTCACACACACACACACACACACACACACACACACACACACAATATGAACAGAAACAGCCGACCTTCTGGCCCCATTGGCCCGGTCACACAGGCACACTGCAGACACACACACACACACACACACACACACACACACACACACACACACACACACACACACACACACACACACACACACACACACACACACACACACACACACAGACCCCAAATGTGCATCTAACCCAGTCATGGCCCAGTCAACACCTCCACCCATGTCGCTTTCGCTCTAACTGAGATGAGACACACACACACACACACACACACACACACACACACACACACACACACACACACACACACACACACTGCAGCCGGCTGGCTGGAGTGAAGCCAGGCTCGAGCCGGAGGCCTCGTCTCACAGCATCGTGCACCTCTCTGTGCAGAAAGCTTCAAGGCTGAGCGCTGTGACGACACACCGCACCGTTTACCCCGAGACAAGGGAGCTGATTTTGGCCCTCTGATATCTCAGGTTGCATTACATCAGTGATACTCAACTTATGACCCGTGGGCCAAATCTGGCCCCTGATAGGATGCCGGGTGGCCCCCCAACCATTTTTTAAACTCACAATAAAAATAAAGTGATTAACACTGTTAATTGTTTTTTTTTAATCAAAAAAGAGCCAGAAACATCACAAAATCCTAGAAATGTCCAAACTCCCAAAAACCTTCTAAAATGTTAAAAACATCCTAAAATCCTAGAAATGTCCTAAAATCCACCAAATGTCCAAAATTCCAATAAATGTCCTAAAATGCTATAAATATCCTAAAATCCAAAAAACGTCCTTAAACCAAAGAAACACTAAAATCCTAAAGATGTCCAAAATGTCTATAATCGTCCTAAAATCCTAGAAAAATCCTAAAATCTTACAAATGTCCAAAAATTCTAGAATATCCTCAAATCCTAGAAATGTCCCGAAATCCTAAAACCGTCATAGCATCTGACTTTTCTTAGAAAAAAAATTACAGTGCAAGTTGGGATATTTTGTTTTTCTTTCTATCATCACATTTTGTATTTTTTAAGTTACAACTACAAAAGATGCACATCATGATATGATGCATTTTCAGAGCCAAAACTGGCGTGAAATAAAACAAAATGAATTCAATCATATTCGGGGGAAGCATAAAAAACGTGTCCCGTTCTGTATCCTTATTCCTTGATTTTGAGTTGAGGAAATACAATATACAATACAATCCCAAGTTTTGTTTTAGGCAACTTTAATGTCAATAAAAGTTTAATTGAATTTTATCACAATGCATCGTGTTTATTCACAGTAAGAAAAACTAAACAAAAAGAAACTAACCTTCAAATAAAACAGAATCAGAAGTTTTGAATTTGGGCGAATCTTAATACATGTTTATAATGTTAGCGACTGTGTGTGGTGGGACAGAGATATTAGAGGTGGTTAATTGTTAACAGTTTGGCTGCAAACTTCAGTACTTGTGGATCTAGTCGAGGATTAAAAAAATCATGTTGCAGACAGATAAAAAAGGACGAAAAGTTGCAGACATACGTAAGAAAAAGAAACAAAGAAGAGGATTAACTCACCAGCACAGTGTAGATGTGCAGACAGCGGTAAACTGGAGAGAAATCCACCAAATCCTGAGCTCCTGGAACCTAAAAAGAGAAACACGAGTGGACGTCACCTCATGAACTAAACACCAAGAGATATGTCGATACAATCTACGATCAGCACGGTTTCAAGATTAGCGGTTAAAGTATCTGACCAAAGGTCTCCTCTTCTGGTTCGGATTCATGAGTAAAGGACAAAAAAGTGTTTTTGCAGAACGTTACGATGTCACAGTTGATTTTTGTACTCTCGGATATATAATATCTCACAGTTTAATCATTATATCCAGTCACACATTTGTGTGAAATTTTGTCAGAATTGGCCGATAAATGCTTAAGTTATGGCCAAAAACATGGTTAGTGAGGTCACAGTGACCTTGACCTTTAATGAAAAAATTCTAATCAGTTCATTCTTGAGTGAAAGTGGACCTTTGAGCCAAATTTGAGTTAACTCCTTCAAGGCGATTTTAAGAAATTGGGTCACGAGAAAGTTCACATTGACCTTGACTTTTGACCACCAAATTCTAATCTGGTGGTTAAGTATATGAGGACATTTGTGTCAAATTTGAAGAAATTCCCTCATGGTGCTTTTGAGATATCAACTTCACAAGAAGGTCACATTGACCTTGACCTTTGACCACGAAAATCTAATCTGTTCATCCTTGAGTCCAAGAAACATTTGTGCCAAATTTGAAAAAAATTCCCTCAAGGTGCTCTTGAGATATTGCTTTTACAAGAACGAGACAAACGCAAGCCCACATTAACCTTGACCTTTGACCATCAATATCTAACCAGTTCATCTTTGAGTCCAGCTGAAGGTTTGTGCTTAATTTGAAGCAATTCCCATAGAGGGCTCATGATATATCACATTCACAAGACTGACATGCAATGTCAGTCACCTTGACCTCTGACAACAAAAAAAAAATCTGTTCACGCTTAAAGTCCGAGAGAAAGTTTGTGCCAAATTTGAAAAAAAATTCCTCAAGTTGATCTTGAGATGTTGCTTTCACAAGAATGAGACAGATGCAAGCTCACATTGACCGTGACCTTTGACCTATGACCACCAATATCTAACCAGTAAGCCTGGTTTAGATATTAACCTGAAAGTTTGTGCACAATTTGAACCAATTCCCTCAGGGCATTCTTGAGATATCTTGTTTACGAGAAAGGGCAGATGTACGGATGTACAAAAAGGCTCTAAATCTGTTTGGCCTTCATTTTTGCCGCCGAGCACTAAAGGAGAGGATGAGATGATGAAGAGCTACACGGAGGTGACTCGTCGTGAGCCGGAGAGGAGGAGCAAACTTTAAATGTTGTGTTTGTTAACAGATAATTCATACTCATTCTGCATTTAAGTTATATGTTTGGCAAAAACTGAAAGCTCAGAATGGCAATAATTGCTTCTCAGGTTAGGTTTTCTAAACAAACAGAGAAACTGCCAACAGAGAAATAAAGACAGAGAGAAAGAGAAAGAAAGAAAGAGAGAAAGAAAGAGAAAGAGAGATAGGAAGACGAAGTGCTCTGCAGCACTTCATTATTTTGTCTGAAAGTCTTCTGACAGTGTCACCAGACGTTCATACCTCTTTTTCTTTCCATCTACCCCTCCGTCTAACCATCCCACATTCCACCTCTTTCCTCCCTGACCACATCCTCTGTCTTCCGGAGAACAACACAGTGGCAATTTACCCAGTTTAACACACACACACACACACACACACACACACACACACACACACACACACAAAGCAAAGCAAAAAACCATGTGCCCTCTTGCCCTCTGGGAAGTTTGCTTTATGTAAAAAAAAAAAATCATAGGAGGCGCAGCAACACAATGCCAGCTTTGATGTAACCGCACATACACATACACACACACACACACACACACACAAACATACACAGAGTCCAGAGACAAGAAGAACAAACAAAGACCACTTAAAGGCAGAGGTGGAGGGAGAGGAGGGATGGACACGGAGAAGACGGATTGAGGAGGGTTGTGGACTGGAGGAATCATGATTGTGAGACAAAGACACAGGTACGCAAAGATCAAAGACTGATGAAATTTTTAAAAAAGATGTGAAATTTAAACATAAGGAAGCCTGCGCAATGCCAACAGGATTCCAGCTCGCTCCCCAACCATCCTCTAAAAATCTTAGAAACGTCCTCAAGCCCTAGAAATGTCCCAAAATCATAGAAATGTCCTAAAATCTGCGAAATGTCTTAAAATCTGTGAAATGCCTTAAAATCTGTGAAATGCCTTAAAATCTGCGAAATGTCTTAAAATCCTAGTATTGTCCTAAAATCCAACAAATGTCCTTAAATATGAGAAATGTCCTCATATCTGAGAAATGTCCTAAAATCCTAGAAATGTCCTACAATTTGAGAAATGTCCCCTGGCTTCCTGTCACTTTCCAAGCAGAGCATGTTGAGTATCCCTGATGTGCAAGAAAAGACGACCAGGAACAAACCAGAGACAGAAAGACAGGCAGAGAAAAAAGAGGAAAAAATGAGATGATGGAGTAAATGGAAGACAAGAAAAGAGAAGAGAGACGAGAAAGTAAACAGAGTCAGAATTTAGGAAAAAGAGAAGAAAAAAGGTAAAAAAAAAAAAAAAAGAGGACAAGAAAAGAAACACAGGGAGAAAAAAAGGACGCAGAGACACAGGGGGACGACTGTAAATGAGGGGAAGGGCAGGGAAGGCGGGAGGAGACGGGATGCCAATGGTTGGCATCACCGCAGCCGTCGGCGCCAACGCGGTCGTAACCTCTGGCGAACCGCGGGGTCAGGCCTTTGTTCGGAGCCAAGGTCTTCCCGTGAAGAAGGTTGAGTCGAGTTTACAGGACGTAAATAAGCCGAGGGGACGACAGGGACCTTAAAACAGAATGGCAGCGCGGGGGTGACAAGTTCAGCTCTATTCTCTCCAGCTTCATTGTACTTTGCTTTCCTTGAACGTGAACAACAAAAAGGACTCGTGATCCCGCGAGGGATGACTTCAAGAGTTCAGGGCCCAAACACTTTGAGTTTCTGTCAGTTCATCTTTGCTCTGTAAACATGTTATTGATGTCCGCAAACCAGCGACTGTGTTAAACCGGTGTAACTGTGTGTGATCGCTGCGTAACACGGGGACAAACATATGATGGACTGCTGCGCCGTTTTAATTAAGACATTACGATTTTAAACATCATCCCGCACGCCTGAGACAATGTCGTATAATATAAAAACAATTAAACCAGCCCTCAAGGCCACATTTGTACAAAAAATTAGGATGTTTGGACGCTTCTCAGATTTTATTACATTTCTAGGATTGTAGGACATTTCTAGGATTTGAGGTTATTTAAAGGATTTTAGGTTGTTTTTAGGGTTTAAGGACATTTTAAGAATTTAAGGACATTTCTTGGATATCAGGACATTTCTATGATTTTAGGACATTCCTCAGATTTTAGGATATTTTTAGGAATTTTAGGACATTTCTAGGATTTGAGGGTATTTAAAGGATTTTAGGATGTTTTTAGGCTTTAAGGACATTTTAAGAATTTGGGGACGTTTCTTGGATTTCAGGACATTTCTATGATTTTAGGACATTCCTCAGATTTAAGGATATTTTAAGGAATTTTAGGACATTTCTAGGATTCCAGGGCATTTTTAGGATTTTAGGATGTTTTTAGGCTTTAAGGACATTTTAAGAATTTTAGGACGTTTCTAGAATTTTAGTACGTTTCAAGGATTTTAGGGCATTTCCCCGATTATAGGATATTTTAAGGAATTTTAGGACATTTCCGTAATATTAGGATGTTTCTCCAATTTTCAGGACATTTCAAAGATTTCAGGACATTTCTCGGATTTTAGGACATTTGTAGGATTTTAGGTGTTTCTAGTATTTCAGGACATTTCTAGGACATTTGGACATTTCTCAGATTTTAGGAAGTTTCTAAGATTTTAAGATATCTCTAATGTTTTGGGACATTAAGTGCTTAGCAAGGACCTAAATGTGGGGGGGGGGCTGGTCAAAACGGACAAGAGATTATCAGGGTCGGAGGTCATAGTGCAAATAACCAATCAGAGGTGAATGGGACAGACTGGACGGACAAACAGACACATTTTGGAGATTAGGAGTCTGGATAAAACATCCTTTCCTTATTATGTAGCTTAAAAGAACAGAGAAAAAGTCCTTCACTTTTCTTCAAATTAGGTAAAATTCGACCATGTGCTTCAATATTTGTGTGTGTGTGTGTGTGTGTGTGTGTGTGTGTGTGTGTGTGTGTGTGTGTGTGTGTGTGTTTGCATTAGTAGTTTTCTCACTTCATCATCCTCCTCTTCATCCTCCACATCCAGAATTCCAGAGTCCTGCTCCGACAGCGGACTGCCACCATGTCCGTCGCTGTCCGTCCTCGCCGCCGCCTCCTCCTTTCTGCCGCGTCGGCTAATCAGGGCCCGGGGCTGCGTGGAGACGGAGCTGTCCAACGAGCGCTGCAGCTGGGCCTGAAGCACGACACAGAATCAGAGGAGCCATCAGGTCAGATTCAACCCTTGGAAATCACTTTTTGTTTGCTTCTACTTCAGTTATTTCCTACATTTCCCAGAACACCTTTCAGAAGCCGCAGAGGAAGAAAGGGAGCTTGATGCATTTAGCTTTTGGCTCAAGTTCAGAGCAGTGGAAGCTCTTTGATTTTGAGGGTCAGACACCAAAACCAGATGTTTGCTGATAACAATGATCAGTGGTGGAGGAAGTACTCAGTTCTTTTACTTAAGAAAAAGTATTAATACCACACGGTGAAAATTCTCTGTTACAAGTAAACGCCTGCATTAAAAATGTTACTTAAGTAAAAGTAAGTATGTAGAAAAATGTACTTTAATATGACAAGTAAAAGTAGCCAATTCAGAAAAATCTATATAAATAAAAAATCTAAAAATACATATTTTTATTAACCTTAAATAAATAACAATTATCTAAATTACAAAAAGGTGGAAAAACAAAAAAGACTTAAATATTTATAAAAAATAAACCAAAATACCCAATTTAGTATAAATAAAAAACACCCAAAAAACTATTAAAAATAAAGAAATGAAGAAATGTTTTTTAAATTACCCAATTCAGAAACACAAAAAACTTTAAATTATTCAAAAAAAAGAGGAGAAAAAACAGGAAAATGACTTAAATGTTTATTAAAATAAATGCCAAAATACCCAATTCAAGATGAATGAACAACACCCAAAAAACTCAAAGGTTTTTTTTTTTAAAAAAGAAAAAGGAAAATTACTTAAATGTTTATCAAAATAGTTGCCAAGTAATTTCAGTCATTATCAGTCAGCTACATGATTAATAAACTAAGCATTTCAGTTGTACTTGCGTAAACAATTCAGTAGTTTAATTAAAACAAAACATCTTACTTTACACATTATTCTATGTTTTTATGAAAAAAATCTTAAAAATTGTAAAGTAACTAAACCTTTCAGATAAATGTAGTGAAATAAGTATAATACCACCCTTTGAAATCTAGTGGAGTAAAACTATAAAGTGCCATGAAAAGAAAATTCTCAAAGTGCAAATACATGAAATTTGTACTTACAATACTTGAGTAAATGTACTTAGTTACATTCCTGTCTGTAACCAAACTCGACTCTAGCTCCTGACATGAACCAGAATTACACTTTACAGGAGAAATGGAGAAGCAACTCTCAAAGAAAACAACATGTTATCCCCTCGGGGAAGTAAGCATTAACGGTAATTTCGGGAAAAGCTTAGAAATTGCGGATGATGAGCTCACTGGCTGAGACCTTTGAGGGAAACCTGCCACTCCTTGTCCCCTGAAAACAGTCATGGAAACAACCTATAAAAAGTGATTTACCAAAGCGCCCGAGAATACACCAGAGGGAAAATTCGCAAGACAGGAAGGGAAGAACAGGAAGGATGAGGAGTCAATGAAACCCAAAACAAAGCACATAAAATTAGAGCTGAGGACTTGAAAGACGGGGACGGGGACAGATCACGTTTGATCTGTGCTTCTGTGCGCCAGAACTGTCATTTAAATTTACATGTTTTTGTAAAATGTATGTACATTCAAGCTAATTATCTGAAAGTGATACCTTTAAAATTTGAGATTGGCTGAAATTTACAAAGAACTGCAATTACTGTTTTGCGGTTGTATGCCTTTGTGAACAAGTCAAGTTGCAGTTACAGTTTAAATCCACGTCTTCAGCAGCACAAAAGATCTCTACAATCAGCACAATTTTAAGATTAGTGTCACCAATTCAGTGTCTGACCAAATGTCTCCACTTCTGTTTCTGAGACATGATACTGAATAATGGCCAGAAAACTGTTTTTGCAGAACATTTTGATGCCACAGTGAAGCTGACCTTTGACCTTTTGGATGTACGGATGTCATTACTTGATCATTTTATCCTAGTGGACATTTGTGTGAAATTTTGCAATGATTAGCAAATCTATTCATGAGTTGTGGCCAAAAACATGTTTTGTGAGGACACAATGACCTTTGGCCACCAAGTTCTAAACAGTTTATTCTTAATTCCAGGTAAACGTTTGTGCCAAATTTGAAGAAATTCCCTCAAGGAGTTCTTCAGATAACGCAACTGTCACAAAAATGAGACAGACTGAAGGTCACAGTGACATTTGACCACTAAAATCTAATTAGTTCATCCTTGAGTCCAGGTGAACGTTTGTGCCAAAGTGGAAAAAAATTCCCTCAAGGAGTTCTTTAGATATCGTGTTCACAACGATACAGACGAGGGTACAGTGACCTTGACAACTGTTACCACCAAAATCTAATCAGTTCATCTTTGAGTCCAAGAGGGCGTTTGCACCAGATTTTAAGAAATTCCAAAAAGGTGTCTTTGAGATATTGAAACAATCTCCTGTTGTGTGCTACATGTGTCCTACTCCAGGGACACTCAACTTACTTTGCTTTGGGGCCACTTTTGCAAAATTATAGGATGTTTCTAGTAGATTTCTAGGATTATAGGACATTTATAGGATTTTAGGATGTTTCTGGGACATCAGGGTCTTAGCTAGGACCTCTGCTGGGGGCTGCTGATGCTCCACTGGCACTTTGTTTGACAAAGGCGCTCTATTTTCATGCTTTTTTTATGCACTCTGGCACCTTATGTATACTAAATATACAAAAACAATTCCCAGTGTGAATCACTTTATTTTTATTGTGAATTAGAAAATGGTTGGGGGGGCATTTGGCACCCTATCGAGGGCCAAATTTAGCCCGCTGGCTGTACGTTGAAGATCAGTGCCCATCAGTATTTTGTTTACTGGTTAATGGAGCTAGGATTCATTTTCTTAAGTATAATTTAATTTTTTTGTTTCTCAAATGGTCAGAAATAACAGGAAAATGCATAGTTTTCTGTCAAACAAAGAAACACAGACTCATTTCCTTAACGGTACGTGGATCGATCGTGCTGTTGTGCATTATCATTCCCCAAAGGCCCATTCTGAGACTGCAGACATAAAAAAGGTGGGCTACAGACAGAAGGAAACACAGTCTGAATGGAAAGACTTTACACAGAACAATGCAATGTGCAAAGTAATACCTGATGCAACCTGTGTCCTGTCTGTCACTATTTGGGGAATATCATGGGAAATGATGCACCGTGCGGCAGTGTGGGATCAGGAGCACTAAAAATAATAATAATCAAACAGGAAGTTTTGGCTGGAAGTTCATGGAAGCTTGTATCCAACACAAAAAGAAAACAAAGTCACGTTTCTTATGGAGATTGCCAGGCCTTCCTCTGAAGACAAGCATCATTTTCTATTGTTGTACTCTATTAAGATAACTGAGCTGAAGGACTTTTGTCTCCATACTGGGTCCAGTCTAATACCTGAACATGAATGTGGATATTTGTTGGATTTGTTCATCATACGCGACTCACTCTTTAGGTTCTCGAGTTTCCTTCACAGCCTAATCACCAAATAATTTCTGTGGGAAAATATTGTTTTCTGGGGAAACCCTCTCAGATCTAAGCTGAGTGCATCTTTCCATCCACACCCAAATCCGCCTCAGACCCTTTTGAAAATCGGTGTGAATGCTGCGGCTTCCTCTGCTCGCCGGCGCCAGCACGTAGACTACCCTGTGCACTTAAATCTGTCGATTAAGACGTCAATAAATACGTCAGAGGCTTAAAGCGTCCTGATTTGTGCCTTTAATGACAACGGTAATGAGAAAAACTGGTGTTCATAGGAGGGTGGGTACGCGCAGACCCGGATAAACACAATATCAGTAATGTTGGAGGAATACAATGCCATCTTTGATCTAATGCCCACATGCATGCAAGACCAATGAGTCACTTCGTACAAAATAAATCAGGGGAAAGTCTCTTTTTCTTGGTAGAGAGCGAGATACTCAACAAACGGTCCGCGGGCCAAATCTGGCCCCCGATACGGTCCGGGGTGGCCCCCAGACAATTTTCTAATTCACAATAAAAATAAAGTGATTCATACTGGAAACTGTTTTTGCACTTTAAGTATTAAAAAAGACGTCAGAGTGAAACAGCAACAACAGTAAAACAGCATCGAAACAGAGCTTGTTTTTGGAGAAGGAAGGTAGAAGGTAGATTTATTAGTCATTTTATTAGTTGTTTATCAATAAAGTGCCAGAGGAGGATCCCCCACACCCCCCAACAGAGGTCCTAGCTGAGCCTCGGTGTCCTAAAATCCTAGAAAGGTCCGAAAATCTTAGAAATGTCCCAAAATCTGAGAAACATCTTAAACTCCTGGAAACTTCCTGAAATCCTAGAAAAGTCCTGAAATACTAAAAAGGTCCAAAACTCCTAGAAAATTCCTAAAATCACAGAAAGGTCAAAAATTCCTATAGATGTCCTAAAAATCCAAGGAATGTCCAAAACTCCTAGAAACATCCCGAAGGCCTAGAAATGTCCTAAAATACTTCAAATGTCCTAAAATCCTAGAAAGGTCCTGAAATCCAAGGGACATCCAAACATACAAGAAATGTCCTTAAACTGTAGAAATGTCCAAAAATCTTAGAAATGTCAAAAAACCCCAGAGACATCCTAAAATCTGAGAAAAGTCCTCATCTCCGAGGGATTTCCACAAAACGTTCTCAAATCCTGGAAATATGTTAACATCCATGAAAGTCCTAAAATTCGGGTAATGTCCTAAAATCCTAGAAACATGTATGGGGCTGCTGCGACTGGCCCCTGGCCTCCTGACATTTTGCCAAAGTGGCCCCCAACCAAAGCGATTCAAGTGTTCCTGGTACGAAGGTTGAGGGGGAAGCGAATGTGGACAATGTGCCGAGATGTAACCTCTCTTTCGAGAACAGAACAGGTAATAATCCTAAAAACGCTCAGCAATGACTCATTTCAAGTCTTCAAGACTCTTGAAAGAGGCAGAATACTGAAGGACAGAATAATCTACCAAAAAAAGAAACGGCACAGACCTCAAAAACACAAAACGTAGAGTCTTGTTCTGTTTCTGTTCCTTACGTGGCATTCCTTTAAAATCCGTCAAATGGTCGTTTTCTTTCTTTCTGCGTAGAAATTAACATAACTAGCCCTCGAAAGACAGACAACACAGAAGGAGAGAATGACGAAGAAAAGCATCATTCCTGCAGGACGGGACGCTGCAAATACGGACGTCAGCACCCACGTCAGATAACTCCACTTAGCGGCTGAATTCGGCTTTTTAGCATTCTTCAACAGGTGCACGTGCGTCCTGAGGAATCCACGGGCAACACTAAGAGAAACCCCTTTTAACTCGTCCTTTGTGGCGCTTCTCTTAAGGGGCGGCATTCGGTGGGGCACTTGAGGCTGAAGTGTGGGAATGTACGTCATCTTTTGCGCACAGTCTCATAGTAAAAAGATAAGGAGCAGAGATGAAAAGCGTTGGAAAAATGTGAAGGGGAAAAGGAAAACGAAAACGAGGTGAAAAGATGGAGGATGAGAATTGCCAGAGAGCATGTGAGAACAAACTGCTGGGGATGAGAACTGGACTCAAAGATGAAAAAATGACAAAATATCTTCTAAAACTTGCCTGTTAGTGGCAAAAACAAGCATGTGCATGTTTTCTTATAAAAATAATGATAAAATAAAAATTGCCTTTTTTATCTTAAATTCTTTTTGTTATTTTTTAATTTTAACAATTACATTTTCTTCATGCCTTCCAAACAAGGCGTTTTCTTTAAAAAGTCACCAAAATTACATCATTTATCACAGCCAAACACGAGGTGAAAGGAAAGAGTTATGAGGATGAAAACTGCCAGGGAGGATTCGACAAACGACAATCAAAGATACACTGTGATCCATTTAGTACAAACTATACAAGGTGAAAAAAGGCAGATTTATTGTCATTTTTCTTAAACGTTGTCTAGGAAGAGATGACTACATATATTTTAAAACTTGTTATCTTAAAAATAAATAAAAAATGTAAGCCTTTTCTTTTCTTTAAAAATTTTGGTGATTTTTTTCCTCCATTTTTTCTTGATTTTTTGGACATTTTATTTAATTTTTTTTTCTTTAAAAAGTTAGCGTTTTTTTTCTTTTAAATTTTTTGGTGATTATTAAATTTGGGGTTTTTTTTCTTGTAATTATAATTCCATTACTTTTTTTTGACTACAAATTTGGCACCCTGTGTTAAAAGACTCAGATCAGAATCGGGGCAACAACCTGACTGGGACATCCCAACTATAGATCACTTTCTGGCAGGCAGACCCTGAACCAGAAATAATGGTGTCCGAAGGCATTGAACTGTGGAGCATTATTCTGCAGACAACACACACACACACACACATACACACACACGCAGAGTGACCGACACATCGACCTGTAACAGTCTACTCTGGTTTTCGCTGTGATGGTTCAATACACCGACCCAGCGCGTGCCCTCCGCCACCCTCGCTGCACGCACACGCATGTGTGTGTTCAGTAACTAGATACAGGTAATCAATCTTCTTCCACTTCACAGGCCCAACAATCTGTTTCCTATTAGTGTGCGTGTGTGTGTGTGTGTGTGTGTGTGTGTGTGTGTGTGTGTGTGTGTGTGTGTGTGTGTGTGTGTGTAAAACTACCGAATACACAGCAGAAGTTTTGAACTCCTCTTTCCCTAAAAGTGAATAAAAGAAAAAGAGAAGGAGGAAGGAGATGGAGAGAGCAGAGGAGAGAGGCGAACATCTTGAGGGAGAGAAGGAAACGTGATGTGAAGTAGGAGAGAAAGAGGGGAGTTGGCAAACGACAGAAAGAAGTTACAAATGAATGATAAAAACATTTGGATGATTCAAGATTCATGAAGGCAATGAGCCAGTTTACAAGAAATGGCCCAAAAATGAGTTTAGTTAATGAAGTAAAAAGTACAAGTAGATGAGAAAATACAATGAATGTTATTTTTATTTTTGAAAAATAATTTTACTTATAATATGATAGTTGTATCAAGCTTTGGATTTTTTTCTAAATAATTATATAATAAAAATATTTTTTTAAATCCTGAAAATGACAAAAAAAGAGTCAAAATCAAACAATAAAATGACATGAAAAGTGTTAAAAATAATGTATGTATGTAAGATAGATAGATAAATATTCTGTTTTATTTTTTCTGTAACACAATTTTAAATATAAAATTATGCATATGATTGTAATTTGTTTATTATTATTATTTTATTTATTTTTTTAATACTTTTTTAAAATTAATTTCTTGCTACTTTTTGGGCCATTTTTTGTGGTTGCTTGACGCTCCCTTCTCATGTTTTTTAAAGAAATCAAGCCCATTTGCTCAGGTTTCAGAGGGTTAACCTCCACCTTCCCAACTATCTTCTTTTCATCCACCTCCTCTCTTCTACATCCTTCGTTTTCTCCCCTTTACACCTCCTTTTCCCCCTCTCTCTTCCTCTTCCCTCTCTTAAACCTCCTTTCCTCCTCTTCCTCTCCTCCCATCTTCCTCCCTCTCTCCTCTTCCTCCTCTATGGGCATGTGGCAGCAGACAATAGCTCCATTGTAAGCCCTGCGCTCTCCTCCGTCTCCTCCCTCCATCCCCTCCTCCTCCTCCTCCTCCTCCTCTTTCCCCAGATCTATTTATTTTCACATCCTCGGCCGAGGGAGCTGTAACGACGGCCGGGTACAGAGAGTTAGAGCTAATTTGGAACAGAGCACACCAGAGAGACACACTGTCTGAGAGAGAAAGAGATGGAGAGACAGAAAAAAGAGAGGCAGAGAGGGTGAAGGAGGGACAAAAGGAGAGAGAGAGCGCCTAATATGTTCGTCCGCTTCGTTCACACACACACACACACACATAAACACACTGGCGGGGCTTGTGATTGAGCGCTGTGAGCCAAACATTTGATACTACAACATAATCCCAGTATCAGTATCAGGACTGCTGGACCGCTGGGGTTTCCATAATCTCCCTTGTAATTAGTGGTTAGGGGAGTTAGCGGTTAGCTTCTTCAGCGACTGCAAGTGGATTTTCTACGCCTGTGATTCTCAAACCGCGGCCCCGGGACCCCCCACCTGAGGGTCACCGGAAAGTTCAGAGTGTGTGGATGAGGAGTGATACGTGGGGACCACTTGTGCTGCGAATGAAGCTCGTCTGGAGAGTAACTCCTCTGTGTTTAATAAACTTTTTAATCTCCGTGATTAAATAAAAGATCTTGCATCAGAGTTTCAATTTCATAACTTCTATCTGCAGCAGGGACGCTCAGTTTGCTTTGCTCGAGGGCCACTTTTGCAAAAAGACAGGAGGTCAGGGGTCAGTCGCAGCAGCCCCATGCATGCTTTGAGATTTTAGCATGTTTTTTTTAAGGATTTAGGACATTTCTAGGATATTAGGACATTTTTTGTAGGATGTTTCCAGGATTTAAGGATGTGTCTAGGACTATAGGACATTTCTTGGATTTGAGGACATTTCTTGGATTTGTGCATGTTTCTAAAACAGAATCTATAGAATCTAGAATAGAAAATTAGGATGTTTCTAGGATTTAATGATATTTCGAGGATGTTAGGATATTTCTAGTATTTTACGATGTTTCTAAGATTTTAGCATGTCTCCTAAATTTTAGGATGTTTCTGGGATTCGAAGACATCTCTAGGATTTTTGGAAGTTTCTAGGATTTTGGAACATTTCTCAGTTTTTGGACATTTCTAGGACTTCCAGGATGTTTCTAGAACTTTCTAGTATTTTGGCGCATTAGGGGCTTGGCTAGTAGCTCTGTTGGGAGGGCGGTGGATCCTCCACTGGCACTTTTTTGATAAACAAGCTCTATTTTGATGCTGTTTTATGCACACTGGCACCTTGTTTTTTGGGTTTTTTTATTGTAAACAGGAAAATGGTTGGGGGGCCACCCAGCACCTTATCAGGGGCCAGTTTTGGCTCACAGGTCATAATTTGATCATCACTGATCTATTGTCACGGCATTCAAACAAACATTTGAACCTAACAGAGGGTGACCTGAGTGCACGGGTCTTTATAAGCCTTAAATACATCTTCAATGCATCTTGTCATTGATTTCTCAAGTTTCAGGACACTTCTTTCAAAAGACAGTCCCTCATTTTGATGTCAGTGGAGAGTCCTGCCTCCAAAATCTCCTGGTTGTTCAGTTGTGTTGAGACCCAGAGTGACTGTGAATGATGCGGTCATTTTCACAGACCTCAGGCCATTCAGTGACCCCTCGTGCTCTGTGGGGACGCATCTGCATTCGTTATGTTTCTCTGACTGAAAGGAGAGTTTGCTGCTCCTTTAATCACTGACCAACCAGGAGCAGCAAGTTTTGGACAGAGAGTGAGAGATGATCCTCTGGTGACACCTAGCGGACAAAATAAATACGTGAATGTCTGACAAAGACAAATCTCTGCCCTCAGGAAACTAAAGAATCAAAACTCTGAATATTCTAATAAACAGAGAAAAGTCCAAAGAAATGTCCAGAAAAAAAATGAACTTAGCAATGTTTAAGTTCCTAATTTAAAGCCCTAAAAAGGGTTTCACCGTGAGAAATAAATAAATAATTAATTCAATAATTCAGTGTTCACAGTTGGGCCTTTTGCTATCTCAGGGTTCCTGCAGCTTAAAGAAAATAATATTTAAGGCTTTTTAAGTCTTTTTTAAATGCCACTCAGACTGAAATTTGAGACCAAAATTCTAATAACCAAAACTGAAGGACAGTTTCATTGTGCCCAAATTTTTATTATGACAAAAACCATATTTTTGGACCAATGAGAAAATTAGATTATCATTTTAAAAGTGGAGCACATTAAAGACAATTAACATATCATAAACCAATATTTTGTTTAGTGACAGAAATGGGAAATATGTGGCATTTTGAGAGCTTTCTTGGTGATTTTGTGTTTTTTACTCTGCATATGAGGAAGGGGAGACAGCGGGGATGATATGCAGCAAAGAGCCAAGGCTGGAATCGAACCTGCGGCCGCTGCAGCGAAGATGTAGCCTCTGTACATGGGGCGCCCGCTCTACCAGCTGAGCTACAGGGCGCCCTATAATGTGTTTTTATCCAGATTTGCTCCTCATGCATGCATTCGCACACCGATGGCACCCTGCAAGGTGATAGTCTAACCATGGAAAGAAATTTGGGGTTCAGTGTCTTCCCCGAGGACACTTGGACAGAAGGACCTAGTGGACAGCCTCCTCTTCAGCCACAGCTGCTTTGACACAAAGATCAGAGGCCAGTTTCAAACCGGGGATTTCAGCTATTTGCAAAATGTCAAAAACTACAATCAATAACAGAGGAAGTCGTGATGAGAACACACGACACGACCAGCTGCGCGCCACTTTTCTCCGAGTCTCCTTCCGCTCGTCTGTCTGTCGTCGACCGCTCCGTCCTCCTTCCCATCCCACCCCTTCATCCTGAAATCCCATGGAACAACATTCCCCAAATAATGGAGGCACACAAATAAACAAGGAGGCCTGACTTTGAGCTTCGGATCCCACACGAGAGCCCAAAAAAACACACACACAAACACACACTCATGCTATATAACTTCCTTGGCCTTGGAAAACAGAAAAACAATTAGGTAAGTGCTGAAAAGCAGGGTGTGTGTGTGTGTGTGTGTGTGTGTGTGTGTGTGTGTGTGTGTGTGTGTGTGTGTGTGTGTGTGTGTTCACTGACAGGCCACAGTGTCTCCTGCAGCGCCTACATGCTTGTTTACTGGCAGTGGAACCACAAAGAAAGACACACATGCATGCTCATGCTCACACACACACACACACACACACACACACACACACACACACACACACACACACACACACACACACACACACAGAAGCTGCTTCTGATTAGCAGACAGAGAAATACATGATGGGGAACAAAAAACAATTGTGGTGCGAAAGCAGAAGAGCTCGTAACACTGTACAGCCCTTATCAGCAAACACACACACACACACACACACACACACACACACACACACATTTCATTAGTCATTTAACCCTTACAGCCCGTTTTAATATTAAACACAGTTCACACTTTTCAAAATCAAATTCTAAAAAAAAATTACAAATTAATATGATTTTCTACTTTTCAATGTTTTTAATCATACATATCAAATATTCATTCATTTTCAGAATTTTTACCCTTTAAAAGACAGTTTTGCCACTATGTTTATAGATTTTTAAAAAAAAAAACACAAAACATGAATTATTTTCAATATACTACATTTAATTTTTTTAATTTTTTATTTTTACTATCACAGCCTGGAATATTTCAGTCATTTCCAGCAACCCTGACTGTGACAGTGCACCTAACGGAAACGGCACGTATTTTCTCCATATGCCAAACACGGTAAATGATGACATCATCGGTGGACAATAAAAAAAATGACAAATTCAAAGGAAAAAGCCCAGAAATAATACAAGTTGAAACAAAATAGGAAAAAGGCTAAGTTGGGTGAATACTTTTTGAATTTATTTGTGCCCTTTGGTGCACCAATTGGCATAGTTTTGCTATTTTGAAGCATCAGAAAGCCATGCGTTCACACTGTGCGAGGATAATACATCATTAATGTGAATATTTGTTATAATCTATGAAATGTGAACGTAGCAGAGATCAGAGCAGAGTTGTTTTTGCTCAGATTTTGAACCTTTTTTTATCTGTCCATCATGAGTCTGAAACTGTTAGAAGACTGTGATGCTAAATCGATGGAGCTCTTTTAACTGTATATTGTTGATGCGCAGTGATGTGTGTCTCTGTACCTGCTTGATGGCGGTCTCTCCGATCTTGTCCGAGTGTTTCCTGATGCTCTCCAGGAAGTCTCTCAGCTGCGTCATGGCCGTTTCGCGGATCTGAGTCCTCAGTTTCGGGATGTTTTCTGCCATAATGGTGCAGAAGCGGTACTGACCCGCCCGGGGAAGGCACGTGTGCTCCAGTTGCTCCAATGTCCGCAGCGCCGGGTAGTACCTGACAAACACACACACATTTATTCAAACATAGTCATCTGAGTTTTCTGTCCTCACACAGACGGTTTATCTTTTTAGGTTTGTGCAGATTAAACCCGACTTCCAGGTTACATTAAGAAACACTTGCAAAACTAACAGAAACACAGCAATAAAACAATGTTCTGGCTGTCAGATGCATAACCAAAAGCAAACAGCAACACACACACACAGAAATAACTACACTCAGATACACCTCGGGGATCTTTAGCAATACAATATCCCCCAAACACTTCAGCCCACTTCACTCCACTGCATCTCTCTCTCTATCGAGGAGCAGTCGCTGTTGGCTGACCTCTCGCTGCTCTCTGCGGGCCCAGCAACCGCAGGACAGAGAGAAGTAGAAAAACACACAAACAAACGACAAATTTATGACCAACCAGACTCCTGTCTGCAGGTCAGAGCGAGGGCAGGCAGGAGAGAGAGGGCGAAGCAGCCTGCATTTCTATTCTAAATGTTCTGGCTCCATCTGGTGCCCACAGTTAGAAACAACAGTCAAGACGGTCCAAGTGCACCGTCTACTTATGCAATAACTATTCAAATACATATAAAGATCAGCTTCGGGTATGTTTTCTTCAAAGTTTTTGGCTTTTTTTTTCTTTAGAAGTTTTTGGATTTTTTTAAAATTTATTTTCTAAAAAAATTCATGGCAATTTTTACAATAATAATATTAATAATATTTTTCTTTAAAAATGGTGATATTCAAAATTTTGGCCTTTTTTACTTTAAAAATTTTAGGGATTTTAAATGAAATATTTTGACTTTTTTTTCTTAAAAAAAAAAATCAAGAAAAAAATGATTTTTTTCTTTAAAAATGTTTCAAGATTTTGGCAATTTTTACCTTTTTTCCATTTAAAAATAAAGGTGAAAATATTTTTTTTTTAAATAAATATTCTTGCTTTTTTTCTTAATTAAATTTATTTATTTATATTTTTAAGAAAAAAAATGTTTTTGTTTTTTGGTGCCTTCCAAGTTTCTTTAAAACACTGCAAAAACTACACCATTTATCCCTACCAGCAACTGTAAAAACTACATATCTATCATATCTACATATCCCACATGTTGATACTCAAACTATAAGATGTGCAGAATAAGACAGAGATATAACCCCCCAAAAAAAGGAGTCCGTAACTTACCTTTTGGCCTTCATCTGCTCCTGAAGTCTGCTGTACATCTCCAGCACTAAGGAGGAGAAAGACGAAACAAAGACGATTAATCCTGTGTGAAGGTAAGAACACAAAGACCAGATCTGGTACTTCCTGCCTTCGTCGAAGTTGAAAGGAGTAATAAAGTTTGTTGTCTTGGTTCAGACTACGGAAGCTCTATGTTCCTGTTTGATAAACCTCATAAGTGGAGGTGTAACTGATTGGTTGGTGCATTTATATACGATAAAAACATTTTTTCACCTTGTTTTGAAAACTGAAGTGAATTAATAGCACAGACAAAAGAAAACACCACTGGTATGTAAAGGCTTTAAGGGGGTGAAAAACCGCTGTAGAACCAGAATTTCTGAGGGCCTGAATATCAGCCCAGAGGTACTCCACACTGTGCACTTAATGCTCATATCTGGTCTTTTACCTGGTAAGCAGTGTGTCAGTTTGTCGATGGTGGTGGCGATGTTTCTCTGCTGCACACGACACTGCTGCAGCTCCTCCATCGAGCCGATGATCTGCAGGAGGAGAAAGAGGAGATGAAGAAAGCAGCATAAGTTAAGAAGTCTCCAGAAAACCGATGGAACAGATGTTTGTGAAGGAGATAACTTACAGGGTTCATACACATTTTAACAATAAATTTCCATGACTTTGAGTCATATTTTTAAGACCGTACATTATCTGAAACGTCCATCCATACTCCAGTTAGTTCTTTTTCATTACTAAGTAATAGCTTTTAAAAAAAAAAATAAAAAATGTAATAAATTCTGAACAGGATCAGAACTGAATATTATAGTATAACTTAAGGACAGTTATTTATTCACAAGAGGGGAGGGGGTGGGGCAAAAAGAGAGAGGGATGTCAAATAATTACGGGGCATACGACTTTAAAGGGCTGTACTTTAGATGAATGTTACTCCCAGATATTAAGGATAACGTTTTGTTTTGTTTTTTTTGTCTTGTTTATTTTTGTTTGTTTTTTTCCAATTTCCCACCCAACAAACAAACAAACAAACAAACAAACAAACACACACACACACACACCCTAATATTCAAATTTTTGCATGACCATATCAGCTCTGAACCTACCTCTTTGCCATCATCCTGAAGCCTCCTGTTGGTCTCAGTCACCTGACTCTGAGAGACAAAACAACAAACACGTGAGAAAAAAACATCAAGAAGTAAAATCAAACACAGAGCTCAAAATCTTCATAATTCTCTAAATCTTTGAATGGTCCTCCGGTTCCCTCCTTACCTTCAGTTTCTGCGCCTCCCCTCGCACTTTGAGCAGCTCTGTGATGGAGTCGACGAATCCCTGGAAGTGATGGTTACACATCTTCTCGATCTCTCGGTCGTGGTTCCTGATCCGCGCGTCCAGCTTCTCCATGAAGAGGCCATGTTCCCGACCGTCGTACACCGACCTGGTCAAAAAGAACGACATGATTTAAAATCCTGTGAAATCAAAGAGCAACTTTTGAAAGTTTTATTTTACCCCTAAAAAGTATTTAAACATTTGAACTCTGAGCAAATTAGTTTGATTTATTGAAAACAGCTGACAAAAAAATACATTTGTAATTCTATATTTTACTTCATTGTTTTTAAGTTTTAATTGTCTCATAGAATTGTTTTTCAAGGCATTCCCTTGTTTATTTATTTTTTTGCTTTCTTTTTCATATCTGTTTCTTTTTCTTTCATCACTTATTGCTTTCTTCCCATGTTTTTTTTTTTAAATCAAAACAATTTGCCCAGCTTGCAAATATTTGCTTTTCTGTGCACATAAACATTTTAAATACAACAGTGACACATTTCAAAATTTTGAGAGATTTTTAGACCAATTTCACTGGCCCTATAGACTGTAATAATGCATTAACATCCACTTAAACTCACTTTTATTGTATATATTGTGTTGTATTATTGGGTTTTATTACTCCAAGCTCAGCTTTCATACATTTCCTGTTTAAATTCTAAGCGCCTAACCAGGGACAGGGGTTTGCAAATCAGCCCTGGCTATAAACCTGTATGCACCACATCTACTGTTTATTTGATATATGTAGCAATATTTAATGTCAAATAAACAAGTATTTAAAAAAAAAAAAAAATGCCATGTGTTAAAAGCAACTTTATTGAATCACTGAAAGATCTCAAAAGACAACAAATAAATTGCTGAAAAACTCATTAGCTGCTAATTAAACGCTCTGCAAGTGACAGAAGACGGGCGAGGCAGAGGGGGATGGGAAAGGGTGCATTTACAATATGCGTCTTTAGGGGGCGTTATTGTACTGCTCTTCATCAACACTCTGCTCCTCATCTGCACACTTTCACCAATCACAGCCTGCTTTAATTTTGAGCTTTAGGCAAGTTTATGCTTTAATGCCTTGCTTAAGGACATGTCAACAGTATGAGAAATGCTGTCACAAGTCCATACTACGTATGATAACACCTGTTCACAGCACACTTTGTCATAGTACGCTTTACTTTAAAAATGTTTTATTTTACTCAATTTTATTTTAACTTCCTCTGACTAAAACATTTATGTAATTAATGGATTAGTTGATGGGAAGAAAATCAATCAGCAACTATTCTGCTCAAAAAAGGCCAAAACTTTGATGACAGCAGCCTTTAATTTTAAATTCAGCAACAAAAAAAAGATTTTTTGATGTGTTTATCCACTGATTAACTGACTCCATCTGATTTGGTTGGAAAATCCTGATTTTGTGAAACATTTCACACTTTCTGTGTTGGAAATGTGCGGAGCAAAGAAGAGGAGCTGCTCGTGCTCACCTCTCTGAGGTACCAGGCACACACTGCGAACACACACGACCTCAACTCGTACACACACTCAGGAAACAGCTATTGTTCAGAGACTTCACAGGAGAATTAAGTCATCCTTCTTTACATTTAGCAAGCTGTACGTCTCTGCTGCTTATGATTAGAGGTTGACAGATTAGCAGCCTGGACGATTATTATTTCATATTGTGAATTTTGCAGATTATCTGTATCAACTTTTTATTTGAATGACCACAGATAAACTTAGTAAGTAAAAAAGTGTCAGCATGGAAGTGTTGTTTGTATATTACAAATTCTAGATTTCGAGAGAAATATTTTCATTTTTATTGTAAATGCATATCTGTCACTGGTCTCATTAAGTTATCGGCCCTAAAAAACAAATATCGTTGACCCGTACTTATAATACTACAGTATGATTGTAACTATGATCCGAGCATCCACAAAACTAATCTGGATTATCATTTAATCCACCTAACAGCTGACACGTTGATAATATTATCTCTTTCTCTCTCCTGTTTATTGCCTTCTCATATCGTCTAGACACACAGCGGACATCCTCATTCAGTCATCTGTTTATGGTATTATTTCTATGTTTATATTTTAATTCAGTGACTTAACTGTGTGTCGAGGGCAGCGGCTGCACCTTTGTTAACACACACGCTCAAAAATGCACACGTTTTTTAAATTTCATTGTATTCGTTTCAGATTTATGACATTTCTTTGTTCGATGTGCAAACACTGTGGCTGGTGTTTGTGTGTGCCTCTGTGTGTGTGTGTGTGCGTGTGTGTGTGTGTGTGTGCGTGCGTGCGTGTGTGTGTGTGCATGCGTGCGTGTGCGAGTGCATGTGTGTGTCTAAAGAAAGCCCTCCGTGGCGTCAGACCTGCTCTATTGTACAAGTCGGGCATTTCCTGGTCAACAGGAGGAAGGGTGGTGGAGTCAAGACATACACAGGTGTGTGTGTGTGTGTGTGTGTGTGTGTGTGTGTGTGTGTGTGTGTGTGTGTGTGTGTGTGTGTGTTGTGCTGTTTTTGGAAGGAAAAGAACACAGGAAGCACTATAATGGCTATTACACAGACGGCTTGTACACAAAAATACTCCCGTTTTATTTTTTCTAGCACACCTGAGAGCAGTTTAACACATAATTTGACAGACGACTTGTTTTATTCAAATCTGCCACATTCAGCTTTGTGGTTACTTGGTGATATTTTCACCGACAGACAATAATTTCTCATCAATTATTTTTTAATATGCATTTTATCTACATAACACTGTATTCACACACATTCATTGATTAATAATGAGCTGCCACAATTAAAACATTTGCCACCATTAATAGATTTTCCAGCTGTTTTTGGCCTACTTCCAGCATATTTATGTGTCCACATTTATCAAAAAATTGAAAATGGCTGTTAGTTATTCTTTTCACTTTTTTTCTGTTATCTGCAACAAAAATCTAAAAGCACAATATTCTCCTTTTCCTTGTTCTCATCTTTGAGTGTCTTTGAGTTTGTTGTCAGCAGCAGTAAGTAATCAGCGAAACACAAACTACATAGAGAGAAGAGCGGAAAAAGAGCGACGGAGGGTGAAAAGAAATGGTAGGATGGAGATTTATGAAGGAGGTGGTGTGAGATGAGTGGATGACAGCGTCACTGAAGAGGAGGAGCATGGGGAAAAGATGGCTGTTTGGACAAATTTGGGGAACTAACAGTTTGAAACAGGGAGCAGTGACAAGAACTTCCAAGAAAGCTGCTCTGAATTATGACATCACTGTAAACAGCTGTGTGCGTGTGTATGCATAAATGAGTGTGTGTGTGTGTGTGTGTGTGTGTGTGTGTGTGTGTGTGTGTGTGTGTGAGCTTGACAGCTGGCTAAATAGGATCTTAACCCACTTAAGACGAGCACACCAACCCCTGAGTGCATAAATGAGTGTGCATAAATGAGTGTGTGTGTGTGTGTGTGTGTGTGTGTGTGTGTGTGTGTGTGTGTGTGTGTGTGTGTGTTGGTGCACAGACAACAACAGACTGATGACTCAGCAGGGTGTGTGTCAGCTGCTGTAACAAGCTTGTGGCAAGTTACTCCCTACACACACACACACACACACACACACACACACACACACACACACCCGGTAAATTCAGATTTATTTGGGCCGTGCGAAATGTCTGATATGTGAGAATATTCCATCCAGAGCTCTGCAACGTGGCAGAGGACAAAATCAGAATCCTATCGAACTAAAACGACCACCACACGGTTTTTGCAGAACATTGTGATGTCATAGTTGACCTATGACCTTTTGGATAGAAAATGTCAGCACTAAATTTTAAAATCTTTTTAGACTTTTGTGTGAACTTTTGTCCTAATTAGCAAATTAGTTCTTTAGTTATGGTCAGAAAACATGTTTTATAACATCACCATGACCTTGACCTTTGACCACCAGATACTAATCAGTTCAGCCCCAAAGCTTTACAAAGTAAAAGTTCCTCCCATGCTGACACTTTCTTTGCATGTTTTAATTTATTAAATTTATCTGCAATCATTAAAATAAAATGCAGATGCAGAAAATCTGCAAAATACTAAATATCAGCAGAATTAATCAGCCAGGCTGATAATCTGTCGACCCCTACTTAGTAGGAAAATTTATTTTCGAAATAAGGACTAAAAAATGAATATTTTGTGCATGTATATTCAGTGAGTGATGCCACGTGTGACAGATGCGGGACCAGTAAATCAGAGAACTGCTGAGGACCACGAGACTGAATACACACCAGAACCAGACATCAGCCAAAACCAAACCAAAACCTGTCAGGAAGCATCAAGCATTTGCACAAAATTTCACTGCATATTTAGTCTGAAAACAAAGGTTGGACTGTAATCTCCAGTGTGTGTAGAGAACACAATGACTAACATCAAAAATTATACCTCAGACGGTCTATTACTTTCTGACGTTTATACCGTGGCCACAAGAAAAACAAAGAGTTTAACTCATGGTTAGCGCACTCTCACCAGGTGACGGCAAAGCCTCAGTATTGTTGCTATGGTTACCTGCAGTTTAACAAACACTGCGCTCTGATTTAAACAGTGGTTTAACTGTCCGGCAAAGCTTCTATATATGAGCACGACCAATCAGAAACAAGCATTTTCTATGGATGTAAAGCAGAAAACCACACACATGAAGGTCCCCTGTCATTGAAGCAACTCACCAGCTGCACGCTGTTAGACACAGGGTGGAGCTCACTTTCTCTCACACACACACACACACACACACACACACACACACACACACACACACACACACACACACACACACAGAGGGAGAGTTTCTAAGTCACTGACGAGCTTCTCCACGCTCGCAGCAGCTCGACTGTAGACGGCTGATTAGATTAGTCGATGTCACAAACAGCACACCTTGGAATGAGCTCAGCCCGCAGACAAACACAGATAACAAATATGAGCGGTTGTGACACATTCAACTATTTCTGAAGCTGCACACAAAAACTACACAATCAGTCAGCAACAGTCAAGATACAAGTCCAGGGTTCACACACATTTTTACCAATAAACACTCAGGACATTTCCATGACTTTTAGGCAAGACCACACGTTCTCCAAAACGGCCATCGATACTTATCAGCTCTTTTTCATAACTGTATTATAGCTTTTTTAAGCTTATTTATTTTTAAATAATGAATATGAGTGATAAGAATAATAAAAGTTAATTTTTTAAAGTTTTGCTTTTTTCGTGTAAAATAACTTGGCATGTTTAAAGACATAATTTGGCAATTTTGCTTTAATAACTTTTTCAATATTCAAAGACAAAAATCTGTGACTTTTTTTTCCCTTTAAATTCTGAGGATTTTTTTTTTTCTTTAAAATATTTTGGCAATTGTTTTCCTTTTGAATGATTTTTTTTTTTCCATTCAAACATTTTTGTCCATTTTTTTCTTTGAAAAGTTTTGGGTATTTTTGTTTTTATTATTCTTTAAAAATTCAGGACACTTCAGTAAAGCTTACAGACCTCTGCTAAAGCACCTTGGTCCTGACTGCATCACTGTTGTGCCCCAAATGGCTTTAAAGCACATCCTTGCACTTAATACTGTATAATTGCCAGTCAGCCATAAAATACCAAGATGTGATGTTTGGTCCGTATCGCCCGGCTAATTCACATAACTACTTCTATAGAGAGCCTTTAGCAATAATGAGAAAAAAGACATGCCCTGTGGAAGAAAAGCACTTTGTTTATGTATTGATTGCTACATTTTCTTGCATTTGTTCGCAATGTTGGTGCTAAATGTGTGTGCTGTAGCAGACACGGGGACACTGCTGAGAACTGCTCTGTCATCCACTGTCCGTCTTTTTAATCTCTCTTTGAAGTGACTCTCTCATCACTCTTGTTTTTATAATCACAGCAGCCCTGTGATCATCAGCCTTTCTGCCCTCAAACTGCTCCTCTGTGTTTATGTGAACTGTAAAGTCTCAGGATAATTGGTGTTGGAACGAGAACTGAAAAGCAGAGTTAAACTCAAAGAGGGGAAAATAAAAACAGAGGAACAGAAAGACAGATTTAGACTCAATCTTCTTAGTCTGATATGTTTAAAATAGACATGAATAAATATATGCTGATAACTCCACAGGCATTAAAAGTCTTCAAATACTGTGTAATAATATTTTAACAATTCGGAGGAAAATTAGACCTGACTTTAGGTGAATGTTTGTAACCTGAGGGAGCTGGCTGACGGATCAGCTCTGCTCCTGACAGATTTATCCTGAGTTATTCTGCTGTCAGGCAGGAATGCTGCAGCCGGCCTCAACCTGCACACTGCTGCTGCAGGAGGACACACACTAACACACGCACACACCACCACCGTGATTTTTGATAAATGTCCTAAAATCCTAGAAACATCTTAAAATATGAGAAATGCCCTTAAATCCTAGAAATGTGCTGAAATCCTAGAAACTTCCTAGAATCCTAAAAACTTTCAACAATCCGAGAAATGTCCTGAAATCCTAGAAAAATCCTAAAATCCTAATAACTTCTTAAAATCCAAGAACCTTGCTAAAAGCCCACGAATGTCCTGAAATCCGAGAAACATCCTAAAATCCTAGAAACATGCTAAAACCTAGAAACTTCCTACAATCTAAGAAATGTCCTAAAATCCTAAAAACTTCCTAAAATCCGAGACATGTCCTTCACTCCTAAATGTGCTGAAATCCTAGAAACGTCCTAAAAGCTTAGAAACGTGTTATAATGTGAAAAATGTCGTCCTAAATTCCTAAAAACATTCAAAAGTTAAACCTTACAACCTAAAATCCTAAAAACTTCCTACAATCTGAGAAATGTCCTAAAATCGTAGAAAAATCCTAATAACTTCTTCAAATCCTAGAACCTTCCTAAATTCCCACAAATGTCCTAAAATCCCACACGTCCTAAAACATCATATAATCCGAGAAACATCCTAAAATCCTAGAAACATGCTAAGTCCTACAAACTTCCTACAATCCAAGAAATGTCCTAAAATCCTAGAAAAATCCCTAAAAACGTCTTAAAATCTGCAAAATGTCCTAAGTCCTATAAAATCGTAAAATCCTTGAAACCTCCAAAAGTTCCACAAATGTCCAAAAAACTTCATAAAATCTGTGAAAGGTCCTAGAATACTTAACACGACCTAAAAATCTTTAAAAGTCCTAAGTCCAAGAAACATCCTAAAATCCTGGAAACATGTATGTTTGCTGCGACTTGTCCCAGTCCTCTTGTCGTTTTGCAAAAGTGACCCCAAGCAAAGCAGGTTGAGTATCTCTGGTCTTTGGCATAAAGATAAAAATAGCACCAGAAAGGAAACTGTTTATAATCACTGCCTTTACACGCACCATCCAAAAATATGCTTTCAAAGCCAACAGCAGCGTCTTTTATCATCTGATACATTACTCTATTAAAATTTTCTCTTTTTAACATCACTCCGGGCTGAAAAAGAAAAAAACAGAAGCCAATGATGAAGCTGACAGATCCAAACATAGACTGTGTTGTTATATTTTGAGTGTGTGAGTGTGCCCTGGAAACACTGAGACTCAGTCTGACAGAAACAGGAAGAGCCGAAACATCACACGCAGATAGAAAAATCATATTCGTGCTGTCTGCTCGCCCGCCGACGTCGCTCACCGGGACTCTGGACTGCACGCAAACACACTCAGAGGAGAATGTGGCAGCCAGAGGTGTCACACTAAGCTGTCAAGTTGTATGGCAACTGGATCTTGAGCGGGCCAGTAAACAAACACACACACACACACACACACACACACACACACACACACACACACACACACACACACACACACACACACACACACCTCCCATCAGGCACAGTAATTAGCCTACATAACAAGCACGTTACTATTAGGAGAGAATGACCAACACAGGGACAAGAAGAAAGCACACACACACACACACACACACACACACACACACACACACACACACACACACACCTTTTACAAGCCTTCAATAGCCCAGTTCCTCTGGTGCATTTCCCTGTTCATTCACTACCTATTTCCGCTTTGGACAATCAGTTCAAAGACCTCTGGCCAAGGACACGTCGTATTCTGAGACGGCACAAAAGGACCATTTTTAGAAGATGCTTAAAAGGTCCAGTGTGTAGGATAAAGGGGGATATATTGGCAGAAATGGATTATAAGTGTGTTTTCTTTAGTGTGTAATCACCAGAAATACAAATAATTTAAAAAAAAAATAAAAATCGCTGTGTTTTTGTTACGATAAAGCAGGGATACTTAGCCTGCTTTGCTTGGGGGCCACTTTTGCAAAAAGGGGCCGAGGATTTGGGGTCATTTCTCGCATATTTGGACATTTCCTAAATGCCGTACAATCTGAGAAATTCTAGAAACATCCTAACATCCTACAAGAAATGTCCTTAAATCCTAGAAATGCAATAAAATTCAAGAAAGTTCCTAAATCCTAGAAACATCTGAAAATCCTGGAAATATCCTAAAATCTTAAAAATTTTGCAAAATCCTAGAAATGTCTTCAAGTCCTCGAAATGTCCCAAAATCCTAGAAGCATCCTCAAATCAAACATGGCTGCTGCGATTGGCCCCTGGCCGCCTGTCATTCTGCAGAAGTGGCCCCCAAGCAAAGCAGGTAGAGCGTCCCAGCCCTCCTTTAAATGAAACATGCAGTTTTTAAGTAATAAATGGATAAAAATTAGCAACAACTAAGCACTTCTGGAGGTCTAACTTATAAAAAACATCTACACATGAAATCTGAGCAGAAAACAGGCTGATGCCCGTTTCAGCTCCAAACTCAGCTGAACTAATTCTGCATCCTCCCCACTAATGGGACGTGAAACCATGTAGCCTGGCAGAAACCCCAAAAACAAACAGAAAAGTCATTCAGCCTGTAAACGCAGTTTCCATTAAATTATGACAGCAGCAGTCTAAACACTCATCAGCATTCAAAACACATAAAAAAACACCAACCAGTGGCTCTCTGTGTGGAGTATAATCACTTCAAATGTGACCCCGAGGACAGTGATACTCAAAGTACAGCCCAAATCTGGCCCCCCATAAGGTGCAAATCTGAGAAATGTCCTAAGATCCTAGAGATATTCTAAAACCCCAGAAATGTCATAAATCCTTATAATGCCCTAAAATGCTATAACCATACTAAAATCCTAGTAATGTCTTAAAATGCTAGAAACCACCTAACATCCTAAAAATGTCCTAAAATCCTAGAAAAATCCAATGTCCTAAAAATCCTTATAATGCCCTAAAATCCCAGAAACATCCTGAAATCCTAAAAATGTCCCAAAATCTTAGAAATGTCCTGAAGTCCAAGACAACATCCTACAATCCCAGAAATGTCCTAAATTCTAGACATGTCCCAAAATCCTAGAAATGTAATACAATTCTAAAAATGTCTTAAAAACCTATATGTCCTAAAACCGTAGAAAGATCCTAAAATCCTAAAAATGTCCTAAAATTTTGGAAACATCCTCAAGTCCAAGAAAAATTCTACAATTCTCAAAATGTCCGAAGATCCTAGAAAGATCCTAAAACCCTTGAAATGTCCTAAAATCCCAGAAACATCCTGAAATCCTAAAAATGTCCCGAAATCTTAGGAATATCCTGAAGTCCAAGACAACATCCTACAATCCCAGAAATGTCCTAAATTCTAGACATGTCCCAAAATCCTAGAAATGTAATAGAATTCTAAAAATGTCTTAAAAACCTATATGTTCTAAAACCGTAGAAAGATCCTAAAATCCTAAAAATGTCCTAAAATTTTGGAAACATCCTCAAGTCCAAGAAAAATTCTACAATTCTCAAAATGTCCGAAGATCCTAGAAAGATCCTAAAACCCTTGAAATGTCCTAAAATCCCAGAAACATCCTGAAATCCTAAAAATGTCCCGAAATCTTAGGAATATCCTGAAGTCCAAGACAACATCCTACAATCCCAGAAATGTCCTAAATTCTAGACATGTCCCAAAATCCTAGAAATGTAATAGAATTCTAAAAATGTCTTAAAAACGTATATGTCCTAAAACCGTAGAAAGATCCTAAAATCCTGGAAACGTCCTAAAGTCCAAGAAGAATTCTACAATTCTCGAAATGTCCTAAGATCCTAGAAAGATCCCAAAACCCTTGAAATGTCCTAAAATCTCAGAAACATCCTAAAATCCCAGAAACGTCCTAAAAATGTCCTAAAATCTTAGAAATGTCCTAAAGTCCAAGACAACACCCTATAGTCCCAGAGATGTGCTAAAATCCTAAAAACATGTTAAAATCCTAGAAATGTAATATCATTCTAAAAATGTCCTAAACTCCTAGAAATGTCCTAACAGCCTAGAAAACGTGTATGATCGGTCCAGATGTCCCCCAGCAGCTGTGGGTCTCATTCATTGTGTCCACAGACGGAGCTTTGACAGAGCTGCTGCTGCACTTGACACTCCTTGATATATTTTGGTTGCTGCTAACCACCTAGCAGCCGGCTAACTCACAACAACCGGCCCCCAAAACTCCTCAAGCACACGTTGACCGACACGGGGGACAAACACGGGAGCGTTTTCACAAAGAGACAGCGCCTAGAAACCAAAAACAAACTCGACTCTCATTGTGAGCTCCGACACCAGTGAGCAGAATGACAATTAGTTAGCGCAGTTAGCTTAGCACGAGTTGCTCAAAATGCCTCTGGACAAAGTTGACAAACTTTGAGGACAAAGCTAAAAGAGACAATATCGCGTCAAACCCGTTTGACAGCGGGGACTCGCTGTACGCGTTCATACGTGACTGTTTATCATGTAAATCAGCTAGCCTTTGTGTTTGCTAAAGTTAGCCGGTTAGCTGTCCGATAATGGACACACGACCGTTAAAGTTTTGAGTAAGCTCGCGGAGTCTCGGAGGAGTTGCTAACTTGGTGCTAATCACGGCTAGCCGCTCTCCTCCTCCTCCTCCCCCGGGCTGGAGCTGCCCTCCACCGGGCACACCGGGGCTCACCGCCGGGGAGACACTCACCGGAGGGTCGGCCCGATGCAGTTGGTGTCTGTGCTCTCGATCTCCCGCAGGATACGCTCGTGTTCGGCGGCTGTCTCCACACTCGCCATCCTGCATGTTGCTCCGGACGGTTCCGAGCTGAGCTGAGCCGAGCTGAGCCGAGCGGACTGGCTCCACTCACCCCGTGCGTCATGCAGGAGGACCCGGAGGGTTGGCTCGATGTTTTCACCGAGCGGCGCGAGCGAGCGGAGCTTACCTTGCGAGGGGAGGCGCGTGGATGTGCCATGAAGGAGGACACAACTGGGAACACCTGTGCAGTGTAACTACAATGTTTGGCTAAAATGTCCTAAAGTCCAAGACCGGAGTCTAACATGTTTGGACATTATTTTAGGATTTCAGGAAGTTTCTGGGAGTTTAGGGTATTTTAAGGATTTTAGGACATTTCTAGGGTTTTAGGACATTTCCAGGATCTAAGGACATTTCGTGTATTATATGATCCTTCTTGGAGTAAAAGACGTTTCTAGGATTTTAGGTCATTTCTAGGATTTTAGCAAATAAGATTGTAGGACATTTTTAGGATTTTAGGACATTTCTGAATGTTAGGTGGTCTCTATGATATTAAGACATTTATATGATCTTCGGGCATTTCTTGCATCTTAGGACATTTTTAGGATTTTAGCACATAGGATTATGGGACATTTTTAGGATTTTAGGACATTTTTAGGATTTTATGGCATTTTTGAATGTTAGGTGGTTTCTATGATATTAAGACATTTATAGGATTTTTGGGCATTTCTAGGATTTTAGCACATTTATAGGATTTTAGGCCTGAATATTAATATATTAATATAATTTCTAATATAATTTTTGAATATTATGTGGTTTCTATTATATTACGACTTTAGGACATTGTTACGATTTTAGCACAGTTCTAGGATTTAGGACTAGGATTTGAAGTATGTTTTTAGCATTTTAAGACATGCCCAGGATTTAGTATGTTTCTAGGATTTTAGGGCATTATAATGATTTTAGGATATTCTGGGGTTTTAGCACGTAGGACTGTTGAACATTTTAAAGATTTTAGGACATTTCCAAATGTTAGGTGGTTTCTATGATATTAAGACATTTATATGATTTTAGGGCATTTCTAAATTATTATTATTTTGTAGTACTGATAAAAACAACAACAACAACAACAATAATAATAATAATAATAATAATAATAATAATAATAATAATAATAATAATAATAATGATATCTAATTAGCCTGTGTGAAATGCTGAATTAATACAATAACAAAGTCCCAGTGTCTTCAAATGAGTACTTCTTAATAAACAGTATTTTAGATTGCTATGGACGCCTAAAATAGTCAAAATTTCCACGTCATATCAGACTACAAACATAATTGAAGTGTTGAACGGTATTATTCGGTGTATAATAAACTCAACAGCACTTTTAAGCGCGCTCAAATAAGAGGTGACGAGTATTTAAAAAAACAATATATCCATGAAAAAGAAATTAGATAAATCAAACGCTTTTATTTTGTAGGCAGCTTATCATTACATCCGGTGCCATTCTTGCTGAATACGGCAGGTAGAGTTCAGTCTGCTGTTAGACGGGAAAAGACGGAGGATACGTTAAAAATGGAGGTAAATAATCATTTTAACAGAAGTGAAATAACACCGGTGAAGGCAGGCAGTGAGCAGGGACTCTGACGGTGAGCTCGCGCTGACAGGGAGCATGACGGGAGTGTTTTCAGCCTGCTGCAGTTAGCTTTGCTCTGCACACTTGTGACTCACGGGGACCAGAGTCCATGCAGGGACATCGGAACTGAAGCTGTAAAATCCTGCTTTTTATAGTTTGGTAATGGTGCACATAAAAGTTTATTGTGCTGCTTCTGTAAACTTTGATTTTACTGTCACTTCTGACCAAATTTAAAGTACTCACATTTAACTTCAGCAAAAATTACCTGTACATATGCGTCGAAGGTAAAAGTACTCTTTATAGTATGTGTTAATGCCACTATGGGTTGATGGATGGTTAGTACAAGATAGAGGGGAGGACGAGGTAAATTCAGGGTTCCTGTGGTCTTAAAATGGAATTTCCCAAAAAACAAATTTCCTTGTCTGGAAAAGTTTTGGAAAAATAAATATACTCAGAAAATTTTGGAGAAGTCGTGGAATTTTGTTTCACAAATTTGTACAATAAAACATGATTTTTACAGTATGTGGCTGTGATAAATTGACAAAACTGTAAATGTAATAAAACTTGTGGTTGGGGATCTTTGAAGATTTAAAAATCAAATGATAATTTCTGTTTTTACAGTTTGTGGCTGTGATGAAAATTGTATTGTTTTTTTTTAAAGCCATGTTTTCTCACCAAAAAATCACCAACATTATTTAGGTAAAAATAATTCACAATTTTGTTTCTTTGTAAATCTGCAAAAATTTAATAATTAAAAAAAGGCCTTCATATTTGGAAGGCACGTCTTATTTAAAAATCACTTTTTAAAAAAAAAGAAAAAAATCTTTAAAAATTGCAAAAAATGAAGAAAAAAAATCGCCCACATTTTTTCTGCAAAAAGTTTTCTGGAATTTTTTTACAAAGCTGCGTGTTTCTCTCTCAAAGCCCAAACAGAAGTTGATAAACTCAGTGGACAGCTGTGTGGACGAGGCTCTCTGCGGCCTCGTGAGGGCCAGTGGGGGCCTCTCGCTGCTGAAGGGCCACAGAGTCGTGCTTCGGTCCGACCTCGACAACCTGAGGGGGAAAGTGGCCCTGCTGTCCGGAGGAGGGTCAGGACACGAGCCGGCGCACGGGGGTACAACCTTAATATTGGAAAATGAAGTACTTTAATCATGTCAGGTTGTATTTTTCACATTAACTCCGTGTTGTCTGTGGGCCTGCAGGTTATCTGGGTGCAGGGATGCTGTCAGCAGCTGTAGCAGGGGGAGTGTTTGCTTCTCCACCTCCTGCCAGCATCCTGGCTGCTGTTCTCCGCTTACACCACGCAGGTAATCCACACCAGGAGTGTAACTAAGTACTTTACTCAAGTACTGTACCTAAGTACATATTTGAGGCACTTATAGTTTACTTGAGAATTTTATTTTTATTTTGCTTTATATTTTTAATCCTTTATGCTTACTGAATGCTTTAGGTTTTTGCATAAAAAAACACCAGAAGAGTTAATAAAATAGGATTTTTTGTTGAATAGTTGATTAATCAATCAATTGATCAACAGAAAATCAATCACCGATATTTATGGGTTGTTTTTTTTTTTAATTTAAATAATTTTGATTTAGATGAGGGGTTTTTTTCAATAATTTTGACTAATCTGCTTTTTTTGTTTGTTTTTATTTTTTTGTTTTGGTGGTGCTTTTTTTGATTGTTTTTAAATCTCATTTTTTAGTGTTTTCTCTCCGATAATATTGTGTTTTTAAGATTCTGTTTTCTTTTTGTACATTTTAAGTTTTAGGGGTGTTTTTTCTGTTTGTTTTTCTGAAAGATTTTAATGCATTTGGTATTTTTATTGTTAATTCTCCTCAGTTGTTTTTCCTAAAATACATACATACCTTTACTTCAGTAACATTTGCAGGACTTTCACTTGTTTCAGAGTATTTTACAGTGTGGTATCAGTGTTTTTACGTAAAAGATCAGAATACTTCTTCCACCGCTGAGCAGAAGTTTGCATTATTTGGTTTTCTGAGAGCTGGTTGTGAATGTAAATACTTGCACAGTACAATGTGGTGCAAATGTGGCTCTGTCAAAGGGAATGACTGTTGCAAAAACACCCTAAATGGCAGACGACTGTGAAAGTTGATTAAATAACATTTTATTGAAGAGTATAGTCCCTCCCTCTTTCACAGGAGCGTCCGGAGTCCTTCTCATTGTGAAGAACTACACCGGAGACCGCCTCAACTTTGGTCTGGCTGCAGAGCAGGCCCGTAACCACGGCATCGCTGTTGACATGGTGATAGTTGCTGAGGACTGCGCCTTCGACCAACCCAGTAAGGCTGGGAGGAGAGGCTTGTGTGGCACCATCTTCATACACAAGGTAAACAACAACGAAAAGAAGAAAAGTAAAAATAAACAAAAGGATAACAATACTGTTGCTGCTAAAGCATCATTTACTTGTTTATTTATGTCCTGTTTTATTATCACCTTTTATCTAATCATTTATGAATTTATCTTTTTTATTTTCAAACTTTATTCAACATTTGTTCATTGTCTTTACATGTTTCAGTATTTATTTCTACTTTGTATTTATTTCTTTCTTAATCTGATATTTATATATACCCTTATTTGTTTATGTATTTATTTATTCTATTTATTGGTTTACACATTTATTATTTTAGTTAATTTATTTGTTTTTATTTATTCATGTATTCCTGTATTTATATATGTACACATGTATTATTTGTTAATTATTTTTTCTATTTTTAATTGCTTATTTATTAATTGATTTATTTATTTAAAAAATTAATTTATGAATGTATTTGTTCTTTTTTCATGAAACATAAGTCATTTTTGTCCTCCATATTTTACAGGAGCACTCCTGTAATTTTGAATAGCACTTCCATAAAGTTATAGGGTTAAAGGATTATATTTTGAGGCAACAGAAGTTGATATATCCTGATTTTTATTTCCCCCTATAGATCAAGCTCCAAAAACACTAGATCCTACACTTCCCATCATGCAGCTCAACATCACAGATGTTGCTTTGTTTATAAAAGTGTTGCATCTCACCTGCTGTCTGTCAGCTGGCAGGTGCCTTAGCAGAGGAAGGCTGCTCATTGGACCAGATCGTCTCCAAGGTGACGGAGGTTTTGAAGGGGATCGGTGAGTCTCTTTTTATCACTCGATTTAAAGTAGAAATATTTGGTATACTTGTCATGATACACTTTGTTGGTTTGCAGGTACGCTGGGGGTGAGTCTGTCTCCGTGCAGCGTTCCAGGCTGCCTGCCGTCTTTTGACCTGCCGCCAGGAGACATGGAGCTGGGACTGGGTGAGACACGATGGATAGATGGAGGAGGAGAAAGAAGTTGTCGAAAACTAAATGTACCCTAAAAGTTTTGAAAAAGTTGTGGAATTTTTATTGTTTAATAACACATGATATGTTCAAAGACTATCAGAAATGTGAAAACCCATCAATGCTTTCTGTGTTAACAGTTACTGGTTATGATAAATAGTGTAATTTTAGCTGATTTTTTTCCCAAAATGTTTTCTTTAAAAATGTTTTTGGAAGCAAATATATTTCCTCATTATTCAACCTGGAAGTTGAAACTTAGTAAGAAGAGCACTGAGATGTTTTTTAAATTTTTTTTTTATATATATATATATTTTTCCAGACCAAACTGATATCCTAGTCCATAACAACTCTGTATATGGGATCCCAAATATCTGCTAAATTTCCCATTAAAGTCATATGTAAGAATGATGGAGGGAGATGAATGGTAGAAGAGAATTGTCGTAAATTTTGGGCATTTCTGAATGTTGGCTTGTCTCTTTCCAACTGTTTCAGGGATTCATGGTGAACCTGGAATCAAAAGGTCAAAGGTGATTTAGCCTAAATCTATCGCTTATATGACTCTGTGCATCTTTTTTTCTGTCACTGTTCTCATTTGCTTGTCTTTCATTTGCGTTAATTTATTGTCATTTAGGTGGCGTCCGCCGACGAGGTGGTGAAGACCATGATAGATCACATGACCAACCCTGACAGCCAATCACATCTGCCTCTTAAGTCAGGTCCTCTAAGTGTAATGTTATTTTTATTAATTTATGTTGACTTGTATTGTCTGCTTTTATTTCCGTATGTGTACTCAGTGTGTGGGTCCTTCTTCTGTTATTCAGGAGACAGTGTGGTTGTGTGTGTCAACAACCTCGGAGCTCTGTCTTGTCTGGAGATGGCTGTGGTCACCAGAGCGGTCATCATCTGTCTGGGTAACTAAAGATACAATAACATGCATTAATGTTAACTATATATAAACCCACGTTTAACAAATCTATTGTATGTCCTAAAATCCTAGAAATGTCCATAAATCATAGATATGTGCTAAAATCCTAAAAAGATCCTAATATCCTAGAAACATCCTAAAAAATTCAAAAGGTCCTAAAATCCAAGAAATGTCCTGAAGTCGTAGCTATATGCCTGCTTTATGGTGAACATCTCTTGAGGATGTTGCGAAATGTGACTGGCAGTTTTCATGGTTACAGAGAGTCGTGGTGTGGTGGTTGCCAGGGTGATGTCAGGGTCGTTCATGACATCATTGGAGATGGCAGGAGTGTCGCTGACCCTGATGAGAGCCGACGAGGAAACACTGAGACTGTTTGGTGAGCACACACACACAAGTTTGGGTTACCATACTTGTAAGGACCGTCACTGACATGATGCATTCCCCAGTTCATAAACGTATTCTTCAAGGAATTGTTCAAAATTGTTCAAAATTGTTGAAAATCTGCGTAATTGCTTTGTTTCCTAGAATGAGATAAGAAGATCACTTCCATTATTGTGTCTCTTTGTTGTGATAGGAGCTGAAGTGAAAATGTGTTTGGCTTAGCATAGTATAAAGATTTAAAACAACGGAAAATGGGTCATGAAGTAAAAAAAACAAAAACAACCTGCCAACACCTATAAAGCTCACTAAATAGCATGCATGCATTGTGTAATAAGTATATTAAGAGACATTTCAGATTTTGGGTAATATACATGCTGGATCTAAACTACTCCTTTAATCTTAACCATATGATAACCTTAACTTTAAAACCAAATCTCTACCCTTTGAGGGCTTTAAATGAGTACGGACCCTGGTTCCCAAAAATGTCCTCACAATGTCAAAAGATGCCGGTGGTCCTCACAAAGCACCAAAAGCAAAAATACACACACATATTATTAAACATTCTCTTTCCCATTTAGACGCTAAGACAAGCGCCCCCGCCTGGCCAAACCTCAGCAGTGTGTGTGTAAGCGGACGCAGCTACATGACAGACCCTCCTGCTGTGAGCACACGGCCACAGGACGACACACACTCCGAAGGTTAGTTTCCAAGGTTACCTGCAGTGTGTGTGTGTAATATATTTCTTTGTATTACATGTTGAATCTGTATTATGCCTCAAAGTTATGGTAATTTTTTGGGGGTAAAAATGTGAATAACCTAACCATAACCCTAACCCTTATACGTCATGAATGGTGTTTTATTCTAAAAACATTTTTTGAATCTCTGTCAATGAAAATGTGTGAGACAAAAATGAATAATACGTGAATAAATAAATAAATGTCTGGTTTTTTGCCTCTATCAGGGCCGCTGAGTCCTGTGATGCGTAAAGCGTTGGCGAGGGTTTGCTCCACACTTTTAGAAAAGCAGGAAGAACTTAACGCCCTGGACCGAGCTGCAGGCGACGGAGACTGTGGGAACACTCATGCACAGGCTGCAAAAGGTAAGAAACAGTGTGTGGCAGCAATGCTGAACTTACTTTGGGGGACACTTGTAAAATGACAGGAGGCCAGGGACCAGTGGCAGCGGCCCCGTACATGTTTCTGTGATTTTAGGACGTTTTTTTGGATTTTAGGACCTTTCTAGGATTTTATGGGAATTGCTAAGATCATAAGATATTTTGAAGATTTTAAGACATTTTGAGGATTTTAGAAAATGTTTAGGTTTTTAGGACAATTTTAGGACTTCAGGACATTTCTAGGATTTCAAAACATTTTTAGGATTTCAGGATTTTTCTGGAACTTCGGGATGTTTCAGTGATTCATGACATTTCTACAATCTTTGGTATTTTCCAGGATTTGAGAGCATTTTTAGGATTTTAAAACATATCTAGGATTTTGTGACATTTCTCAGATTTCGGGACATTTCTTGGATTTTAGGACATTTTTGGACTTCTAGATGTTTAGTACATTTCTAGTATTTTAACTATTTTCTAGGATTTCAGGATATTTCTATGATTTGAGGATGTTTTTAGGATTTCAGAAAATTTTTAGGATTTCAGGACTTTTTAGGATTTTAGGACATTTATAGGATTTTTGAACATTTTGGGATATTTCTCTGATTTTAGGACATTGGGGCTTAGTTAGCTGGGGCTGTGGGGGACCCTTCACTGGCACTTTTTTGATGAACAAGCTCTATTTTTTATGCTGTTTTATGCACTCTTGAATCTTATGTAAACTAGAAGAAACTAATTTCCACTGTGAATCACTTTATTTTTATTGTGAATTAGAAAATGGTTGGGGGGCCACTTGGCACCCTACAGGGGGCCAAATTTGGGCTATATGTTGAGTATGTATGTGGTATCAAAAGCTGAACAATGACAGCAAGTGAATGTACAAAATCAAAGAACACGTAGCTTCTTATTAGACTTTTTTTGTTAAATTGTGCAAATGCTCATTCAGCCATTCAGGAGTGGCTCCAGGATCATGTTGTCCCTGGTTGCCCTGGGCAACTGCTCTCAGCCCTCGCTGGATTGGTGCAGGAGAAGATGGGCGGGTCTTCAGGAGCGGTAAGTTTACGACACCGTGGTCACATTTGTGATCACTCATCTTACGCTATTTTTACCCACAAAAACATACACACAAACACACACACTCCTCTTCACGTGTCTATCAGCTGTACAGTTTGTTCCTGACGGCAGCAGCTGGTCATGTGACCGATGCACAGAGCGACGCTGCAGCCTGGGCTAGAGCAATGCATGCTGGGACACAGGCTATGAGGAGGTGAGCAGTAGTGTGACACATGAAGACTTCAGCAACATATATTCTGTATAATCCCTTTTGTGGTACCAGAGTAACATATGAAACTGTCAGAAGTTATTGTAAACTTGCTAATCCTTGTTCAGAGTATGTCTGACCAAAGTGATGCACTTTTTCCAAATGTATTATAATTTAATGTATAAATAAACTGTTATTAAATGCATATAACTGACAGATTAAACAATAATGAACATGATAAATAAATAATTGAGAAACAGTCTCTAATGTCACTTGTCTTTCAGATACGGCGGTGCTGATCCTGGAGACAGAACGATGGTAAAAAAGTTTTTTCTTTATTTTCTCTGCTGCTTCACATGCAGTATATGCTTTTATCTCTTTTCTAGTTTAAATTTTGTAATTATTGTCGGCCATAAATATATTTTTCTGCCTCTGCACCAGCAATAGCCGCAGCGTTTTGTTTTCAGGTTACCCATCCGTCCATATTGTCTGTACGTCCCATTCTCGTAAATACGATATCTTGCGAACGCCTCGGGGGAATTTCTTCAAATTTTGACAAAATGTGAATTAGGATTCAACAATGAACCAATTAGATAAAAGGTCAAAGGTTAAGGTCATTGAATCCCCATCTGTCTCATGCATGTGCCTTGAGGGAATTTCTTCAACTTTAGCACAAAGTGGACTCAAAGATGAACTGATTAGATTTTTGTGGTCAAAGGTCAAAGTCATGCTGACCTTGCATCCTCCTCGTTCTTGTGAACAGAATATGACCTTTGACCTTCAATCACCAAGTTAATTCATTCTTGAGTCCAAGTGGATGTTTGTGCCAAATTTGGAAAAAAAAAAAAAAGTCCCTCAAGGTGTCCTTGAGATATCTTGTTTATAAGACGAGGTCACGGTGATCTTGACTTTTGACCTATGACCATCAAAATCTAATGAGTTTATCCTTAAGTCTCAGGGGACGTTTGTGCCAAATTTAAAGAAATTCCCTCAGGGCTTTGTTGAGATTTGGCGTTCACGAGATAAGGCCTTCACCTTGGCTATTGTAAAAGCATAAAGGTCACTTTTTGTTGACATCTGTGTTGCTCTGCAGTTGGATGCTTTGTGTCCTGCTGTGGACGAGCTGATGAAGCTGACGACAGCACCACCTGGTGGGCAGATGGCTGTACTTCAGACTGCTGTTCAGGTACAGAAACACGCTTTTATTGTGAGCCTGTCTGCAGCTGGTAAAACGACTTCATGAGTACTGATGATATATGCAACACGTTTTTGATCTTTTGCCTTCCATATCTCTTCCTAGAAAGCGGCCTCGGGTGCCGAGTCGACACGTAACCTCACGGCGAGGGCGGGGCGAGCCAGCTACATCGCAGCTGAGAGGGTCAACCTGCCCGACCCCGGCGCCGTGGCTGTCGCCGCCATCCTGAGAGCCGTGCTGGAGTCGCTGGAAGGGCAGAAGTAACTCAACAAACAGTACAGCAGCAGATTATCATTCCTATCATCACACTAAAACCAGAATTACACTAGAATGCCTCAGTAACAAAGAAAAAACGGTGATTTTTAACCTCTTTGAAGCACATTTGAAGTCTTTTTATGTACTAAGATATAAAAAAAAATAATCTGTAATTAACATCTATGATGTAAAGAATTATTAAAAATTTAGTACATGGTAAAAAAACAACAACAATTAAAAAAAAACTGTACGATCCTTTAAATTTGAAAAAAAAATCAGAAGACTTAAATAAAATATTATTACTGATTTGAATAATTATTTAGTTAAACTCTTGTAGCAGGAGAGTATTGTATGAGCCATGAATTTAACAATCCTCTCACATTCCTTGTTTCTATTAATAAAATGCGATCAAAGCATTCATTTAGTCATTTTAATACTCTTTGATATTGCATAGGGACAACAAATATTTTGAAACTTTAAAGGCTTAAAGGGACAGTTCACTCAAATATCAAAAATACATATTTTTCTTCTTACCTGTAGTGATTTTTATTAATGTAGATAGTTTGGGTTTAAATTGCAGAGTGTCCGCCGTAGAGATGTCTGCCTTAATTCAAATATCATGAAACTAGATGACACTCGGCTTGCGGAGCTCAAAGCGCCAAAAAAATACATTTTGGGGCTGTTGCTTGAAGTACAGACTGTACATACTGTTTTTCTTTTAAAACAATTCACCAAGGTAATTTGAGTGATTGACTCTCTCAAATTTTTGGATTAAAAAAAAGAAATGTTAAAAAAAAAATTTTTTTTTAAAGACAACATATTGCCTTGGGGAAAAAAAAGCCAAAATTTTCAAAGACAAAAAGGACAACAAAAAATCCCAAATATTTATTTAAAATCACGACAAAAAAAATTTAAAGAAAAAATAAAGTGTGAGTTACGTTAAAATCATCAGCAGTAAAATAAATACAAAATACAGCCATTTAAAGTTTTATGCCCCTCCCCTAATCCGTTTATATCCTGTTCTTAAATCATTATTTTTTTCAATAATATATATTTTTTGAAGTTATCATATAGTAATGAAAAAGAACCAACAATGATGGTCGTTTTAGGGAATGTTCGGTCTTTAAAATTTCCCTGGAAAAGTCCTGGAAATGTCTCGTTTAAAAATGTGCCCTGTGGTTAACACCCACATCTTTCGGACTCTTCGTTTGTTGTCTCCTCAACATTAGCAAACGGATTTTTGTGTGTAAAATAGACAAAGTGCTCCTTTAAGTTTAATAATAGTAATAATATATTCAGATCTATTCCTGTGTAGCAAATGCTGTACGTGGATTTAAATGCACTTTATTGATTAAACAGTGTTAATTCTAACTAATAAAATAACTGTTAACATATGTTTTATCATACACTGATGAAGTGTGTGTAGTTTCTGCAGAAATCGCCACAGTTTACACGGTGAGATAAATGCGTGGTTTTTTTTTTTATGATGAAAACATCCGTAGATAAAAATCTTATTCTTCTATCTTTCAGCTCTTCTTCTCTTCTTTTTAACTTTCATTTCTCTTTCTCTCGGCCACCAAACGTGCACGAACTTCCTGACACACATGCACGCACACATGCGCGGCGTTGCTTTTTAGACTTTGAACACACCCACACGTTCACCCACATTATAAAACCTGCTGCACTGAACTCTTGCTTTCAGTTTTAGCAACACGGCTGCACGCAGACGCTGGCAAAGGTAAGTTTTCTTGTTGTAACGTGTGTGTTTGTGTTCACGGAGTTTAAATCATGAAAGTTAGGTTTCCCAGCAGCCACGCTGAGGTATGAGGAACGGCATTTGTGCCTTCACTTTAGTAAAAATAATCAAATTAAAGACACAATTTGAGTGTCAATGAAGGCAGAATCACTGAAACCTGATTTAACCTGCAGCCAATAAAACTACCAATTTACTAATGAGCCATTCATTCACATATTGTTTTAAAACTATGTGAAGTGAAACAAAATTCATTCATGTTTTCCATTTTGAAGTGAAGTTCAAAGAGAGATGGGCGTCGTTAACAGTCTTTCCCTCATCCGTTATTGGCATTTTTTTTTTAACTGTGAATTGTATTTTATTTTTTATTAATTTTGGCTCTAAATCTGAGTGAGACAGTCACCCTTCAACTTACAGTAACTACCACCCACTCTTATAAAATGCCTTTTAAAATGCCCCAAAAAATCATGTTACAATCTGTAAAAAAGAACAAAATAATAACATTTTACAGGGTTAAATCAGAAGGAAATCAAAGCACTAATGTTCATCTTTTAAATCATTGTCATCACCATTGTTATTATTGGATTCAGAGTATGAGATGTAGACTAGAAGGTAGAATTGATGCCATAAGAACAGTTTCATGGCAAAATACGTAATAATAATGGGAAAAATAAGGGAAAAGGCACTGAGAAACTTGGTAAGAAATCTTCCACAATTTGCAAGAAATTAGTAGATTTAGAAAGTTTTTATTTTTTTAAACAGCTATAGGAAAATATATTATATTATTAAATGTTATAATTTTCTTGAAATGTCTTGTATTTTCTTGCATTATTACTATTAATATTATAATTATAGCTAATTATCACAATTACATATTAAATTTTTTAAAAATATTTTTTTCAATTATCTCTTTTATTTTTAAAAAAACTTTTTATTTATTCAATATGAAAAAAACACACATACAACAAACAGCACATTGGAGATATTTACAACCCTATCACATACTCTTTTTTTTCATGTCCATATTCAGCATACTAAGTAAAGAAAAACAGCTCAGAAAACACACAAAAAAGTATGAAAAAATCTGTAGTAATAATAAATATATTAATATATAAATATATTTATTATTATATAAATAATATTTATAATAACAATATTATAAATGTTATTTATAATCTTTATAAATATTTATTTATTTACTAATTTTCAGGTAATTTCTTGCTAATTTTTGGGTAATTTTCTCTTTTTTCGCCTTATTGCCTCATTTCAGAGGGTTAAACAGCTGTTGCTCACACCTGCTGGCATCTCTGTGATCTTGTTGTTAGAGACACGATGTAATCACCTCTAAAACTATTGATTTATTCTATTTCCTCATCCTGCTGTGTGAATCACTAACCTTCAAATCAAAATCAGTTAACAGTATATTAATATTTTACCGTCACGTCACATTATCTTGCACTTTATGCTACTTCCTTCATCACACACTTTGACAGCAGTAGTTTAAAATACTCATCTAAACCACTTCATTACAGAGTACAATATAAGCCTTACCAGGCCATTATTAACCTTGTTGTTCTCTTTTTAACTGGAGTCGTTCAAACAGGAAACGTTAACTGTCATGGTTTTACTCAGCCACCTGTTAACCCGAAAAATAACAGTTCACAATGCCAGGAAGCTGCTGTTTTACTGCTCATCTCTCTGATTTCTGCATTATGCATTCATATTTCCCACTCTCTTGAAACCTGTGCTGATGTAACTGCATGTCAAGTAAGAAAAAAGTCGTTTAACCCCTCGAAAACTGAGCAAATTGGGTTGATTTAAAAAAAGAAGAAAAAACAAAACAATGGACACCCAAAGAAGAAATTAAGCTAAAATAAGCAAGACAGAAGAAGAAAATTACACCAAAATTAATATAAGTAGTAATATAAGTAATATAAAATAAAATTACATAAAGTAAAACAAAAACAAACCAAAAAACAAGGCAAACATGACTTTGGAAAAAATGCTTAAAATTATATTAATTCTGTGATATAATTTTAAATATGTAATAATGATAATTATGAATGTACCTTTTGTCTTTTTCTCCAGGATATTTTTCCCTATCTATTAAAGACTAAAATAAAATACTAAAATGCTCGTTGCCTCTCTTTGTTTTTGAAAGAAACCGCACTGATTTGCTCAGATTTCAGAGGTTTACACACTTCTGAAAGGCGTCTGAAAGCAGTACGAGAAAAGTGATGCCACTCCAGGTTTCAAAGGGTTAAGTAACGTTGTAATAACAAGTGTGTGTGTGTGTGTGTGTGTGTGTGTGTGTGTGTGTGTGTGTGTGTGTGTGTGTGTGTGTGTGTGTGTGTGTGTGTGTCAGATGGAGTTTGCCTGCAGTCATGTTGTGTGTAATTGGAGGCCTGATGGATCAGGTGAGTTTTGTACATTTTCTGGCATTTTGAGTGTAAAATTTGCTGTTTTTCTATGAAATTTTGAATAATTTTGCATTATTACATTAAGGCTCTTTTACTGATTTATTGTTTGTTTTTACTACTCTGCTGGTATGATTTTTAATGCTACAATTAAATCTGTTCTGTTAATAACCGTGTAACACCAAAACATTCACTGTTCCCATTAGACATCTATTTTATTTATTTACTTTTTAAATTTATCTTTAGGGCAATGTGCAATTTAATAAGACATGGCCCAAAAAAATAAAGTTGCAAGAAATCCCCTGAAAATGTGAAAAATTGTTAGTATATTAATATAATTAATATAAGATATTTTTATCTGGATTTCTTCTACAATAATATATAATTTTTTAGTAACCTCCTCCTAAAACTCATTTTCAGGTCATTTTTTGTCACCTGTTTCATTTAATTTATTACTATTACTTATTTTGGCACCAGAAATGTGTCTTAATGAACTCATTTTGCCAGCATCCACAGGTTTTTCTCTCATGGAGCGTGACGATACGGTGACTGTTAAACAGCGAGAAGGTAATTCTCTCTCTTGCAAATATTTGCATAAAAACATACACGTTCATAAAGGTCACCGTTTTTCTGCTAATCACATTCTCAAGAGTATTGCAGTTAAACAACAGGAAAGCAAAGTAGAAACCTGTGTGTGTGTGTGTGTGTGTGTGTGTGTGGGCATGCATTTGCAGAAGACAAAGCAGCAAAGTGCAGGAGATAAACAGATAATTCAAGAAGGGAAAGTCCACACGCAGAACACGGTTGTCAGTTAAATTAAATCTCAACAGTCGAAGTTAAATCGTACTTAACTTTTTTTTTCTGAGAAAATTGGAAAGGAAAGGTAAAAAAAAGTTACAAAAAATCAAACAAGCAACGACACAACCTGAACAGAAAGTCCCTAAAAAAATCATACTGACTCTGTAACATCATTTAAAAATGTCATTTTGTTGCTATGGTCCTAGAAATGCCCCAAAATCCGTCCAAAAAATGTCAAAAATGTGTTCATAATAATTCTGTAACGTCCTTTTAAAAAAATTAATCATGATCCTAAAATCCTAGAAAACACCCTAAAATCTTAGAAACATCATCAAGTGTTAGCAATGTCCTAAAGTCCTAGAACATCCTAAAATCCTTGAGATTTCCAAAAATCCTAGAAACATCCTTAAATCCAATGGACGTACTAAAATCGTAGAAATTTTCAAAAACTGTACAAACTTCCTAAAATCCTAGAAATGTCAGAAAATCCTAAAAATATCCTAAAATCCTAAATGCGTCCTGGAATTGTATAAAGTCCTGAGAAATTTCCAAAAACCATATAAATGTCCTAAAATCCTAGAAATGTCCTACAATCCTAAAAATGTCCTAAAATCCTTAATACGTCCTGGAATCTTTATAGATGTCCTAAAATCCTAAAAATGTCCTAAAATCCTTGATACGTCCTGGAAACTTATAAATGTCCTAAAATCCTAGAAATGTCCTACAATCCTAAAAATGTCCTACAATCCTAAAAATGTCCTAAAATCCTTAATACGTCCTGGAATCTTTATAGATGTCCTAAAATCCTAAAAATGTCCTAAAATCCTAAAAATGTCCTAAAATCCTTGATACGTCCTGGAAACTTATAAATGTCCTAAAATCCTAAAAATATCCTAAAATCTTATAAATGTTCTAAAATCCTAAAAATGTCCTAAAATCCTAGAAATGTCCTAAAATCCTAAAAATATCCTAAAATTCTAAATGCGTCCTGGAATCTTATAAAGTCCTGAGATCCTAGAAATGTCCTAAATCTTAAAATCCTAAAAACATGTATGGGGCTGCTGCGACTGGCCCCTGGCCTCCTGTCATTTTGCAAAAGTGGCCCCCAAACAAAGCATGTTGAGTGTCCCTGCTTTAGTTTTTTGTTATTTTCTGTCTTCAGGTTCTCCTCCTCCACCGCTGCCTCCTCGCCGTCTCAGAAATCCGTCCTTCCCCCCTCCTCGCCTTATTCGGCCTGAAAACGTGCCTCGCCCCCTCCCCCCTCCCGTCCCGCCCAGAGGTGAGGTCTGTTTGTGTTCTCTCTCTGAGGAAATCATTGATTTTTGAGAGTTTTATTTACTTTTTGAATTTTTCACTCCTTTGTCGCGTTTCATCAGTCGATAAGGAAGGAGGAAACAGGCTGGAAGCCAACGTCAACGTCGTCTCGCTCAGTATCGGAAAACTGGTCGACATCAGCGGAGGTCAGAGGTCACACACACACACAGACTTACAGTGTATCAGGTATATCCAACTTAATTTTCTTTGGGGTCAATTCTGCAAAATTACATGTTTTTAGATTTTAGATTTTAGGATTTTAAGGCATTTTTAGGATGTTTCTCTGATTTTAGGATGTTTTTAGGAGTTTAGCACCTTTTTAGGGTTTCAGGACATTTTTAGAATTTAAGCACATATCTACAATTTTAGGACATTTTTCAGATTTTAGGATGAAACCAGGATTTCAGAGTATTAGGAGCGTAGCTGAGACCTCTGTCGGGGGTGTGGAGGATCCTCCACTGGCATTTTGTTTTTGATAAACAAACTCTATTTTGATGCTGTTTTATGCACTCTGGCACTTTATATATACCAAAAGTACAAAAATAATTCCCAGTGTGAATCAGTTTATTTTTACTGTGAACTGGAGAATGATCGGGGCATCCCGTCAGGGGGCCAGATTTGGCCTGTGGGCTGTAAGATGAGAATCTCTGCATTATATCATAGTTTTTTACACCTCTTTTTCTCTTTCTCTAACCAGCGTCAGGCCAGGAGAGCTGTCAGAGCCCGATGATTTGTGGGAAATGCAGTGCTGCTTTGTCTTGTCTGAGTTCTGTACAGAAAAACGTGAGTGTGAAATTATTTTACTGTTTTTTCTGCATTTTAAAGCACTTTTTGAATCAGTGCAACAAAGAAAAGTAAACCAAATGAGATAAAATGAAAGATGAAACGTCTCCTCTTCTCTTCCTGTCGTTCAGGTGTGGGTGTGTGAGTTCTGCAGGTGTGAGAACGCCGTGAACGACAGTGTGCAGAGAGTGTGTGTTGGCCAGCGCACAGGTGTGCACAGCGACGACCTCTACCTGCCGAGTCAGAGCGACGATGACTACCAGAACCTGGAGGACACACTGGTGGTGTTCTGTGTGGACATTTCTGGCAGCATGGTCGTCACTACAGAGGTGTGTGTGTGTGTGTGTGTGTGTGATACTTATTTTCAGGTGATTAGACATTAAAGATAACTAAATATTAAATTTCTGCCAATTTATCCTCCTAAATAAATGAGACTCAAATTACGGCCCACGGGACATATCTGGGTCCCAGTAGGGTGCCTGGTGGCCCCCCCAACCGTTTTCTATTCACAATAAAATAGCTAAGCCCCTAATGCACTGAAATCCGAGAAGTGTCCTAAAATCCTTGAATCGTCCTTAAGTCCTAGAAACATCCTAAAATCTGAGAAATGTCCAAAAATGCGAGAAACATCCTCAAATCCTAAATGAGTCCAAAAACGGTAGAAATGTTCTTAAATCCTAGAAACATCTTAAATCTGAGAAATGCCCTAAAACTTGAGAAACGACCTAAAATCCTAAAAAAAATTCCATAAATGTAAATTGTAACTCTTCACGTGTAGAGAAATCATATCATTTTTCTCATGTTTGCTCCTGTTTAGGTCACATCGAGCAGTGGAACGGCGTACATATCCAGAATGGAGGTGAGATGATGATTTAATATTGGCCATGTAGTGTGTGTGGAAAAAAATATACATATATATATATATATATATATATATATACATACATATATATATATTAAAATTTTAAAGACTGTTGCTGTTGGTTTTCTGTCAGGGTATCCAGGATGCCCTCCAGAGGGCGCTGTCGTCGCTGCTGCAGCAGTCCCCCCGCAGGAGAGTGGCTCTGGTCACATTCAACGACGAGGTACGAGAAATAATTACAATGAAATAATTAAAGTTATGAAGTTATAAAAAAGAAAGACATAAAGAACATGGAGCTAAATAATAAATTAGTAGTTGGCTACTGTTTTTTATGTTTGGAGATTTTAATTTATCATTAAAGTATTAATGTAATAAATGTATTGCTTTTAAGTTTTACCTTTTATATCTTTTCTCGGTACACTTTTATTGTTTATATATATATATATATATATATATATATATATATTTATATTTATATGAATATATATGAAATGTGCTACACAAATACCCAATCCCCTGTTTATTTGTATATATTTTTTCTCTTTTTAATTTCAATTGCAACACCTAAATGCTGAAAAGGCTCATTCGAGATTCCATAGAGCAGTAAAATGATACATGAGAACGACAAATAAACCATGAAAACATGAAGTAGGATTTACACCACAAATTTATCCATAACAGGCAGAAATCGATGCATTAAAATGAACAAAAATTCAGGACATTAAGTGTTCGATGTGTAAAATCTTCTGGCAGGGCATATCCAATCCTATGTGTTAAGTCCTCACGTTTTTGTTTTATTTGTTTTTTTCAGGTGGTGATATATGGCGATGGTACGCGTGTTCCTCTCACGCTCAGGGACTGGGCGTTGGTTGATTATGACCATATATGGCAGCAGGCTGCGGCGTTTAGCGTCCCTCACTGTATCGCTGAGACGTACCAACAGCTCGTACAGAGGGTCAAAGAGTGAGTTCTGCATTTACTGCTCTTGCATTTAGATTTAACTTAAACATATTTCATGTATTTCTATTTCTTAGCTGTACCTTTTATTTTTTTATTTTTGTTATATTTTTATATTTCTGTGTATACATTGTGTTATTGTGTTTATCATGCTTACTTATTTTTAATTCTTTTTTCTTGTAATTTTTCTACAAGAGCTCCCAGTTTTCCTCAGTGCTCAATCAAAGTTTTGTGAATTTTAAAAATGTAATATCCCATCTTTGTGGTGCATAACTTGAATATTTGCTTTTACTTTTTCAGCCTCAGGGAATATGGCGCGACATGTCTGGGTCCTGCAGCGTTAGCCTCGGTTGCCATGGCGTCAAGGTATCCGGGGTCAAAGGTGAGTGAATCTCATGAACCCGATATCTCAAGAACGCCTCGAGGGATTTTCTTCAAATTTGACACAAACGTCCATTAAGACTCAAGGATGAAGTGACTAGATATTGGTGGTCAAAAGTCAAGGTCACGGTGACCTTGCATCCATCTCATTCTCATGAATGCAATATCTCAAGAAGGATTGAGATGTTTTCTTCAAACATGACACAAATGTACACTTGGAAGAGAGAAAAACAAATTGGCAAAGTGTTTTCTTTAAAAATTGGTAAAAAAAAAAAAAAATAAGAAAAAGCCTAAAATTAGAAAAATTGCCAACAAATTTTAATGAAAACATGCTGTTTGTCTTTAAAATTAACCAAAAAAAAAAAGAAAAAAACATCAAAAAACAAATAAAAAACATGAGTCCCTAATTTATATTTAAATATTAATATTTTCTAAATCCTTTTTTTTATTGATCCAAAAACAGCTATTATATAGTAATAAAAGAAAACTGACAAGGAGTATTTATGGTCATTTTAGAGAATGTTTGGTCTTTGGGATTTGCCTCAAAGTCACGAAAATGTATTAAATTAGTAAAAAATGTGTATGAACCCTGTATATTCATCAGCTCGAAAGTGTGGAGAAAATTTCCATCCTGTTTTTAGGCCTCATCTCATCTGAAACCAAAACTGACAGAAATTACCCGGAAACCCGGAGACTTGTGGGTAATAGAGTTCTTCATCTTCTGTGTCCTGCAGGTGATTTTGTGCACTGACGGCAGAGCAAACATCGGACTGGGCGAGATGGAGCAGACTCCCTCTCTGTCCTCCTCCCCGCTCACTCCGTATTTCTACAGACAGCTGGCTCTGCAGGCTGTGGCCAGTGGGTGAGGATGAGTCTGTTACCGTGCAAAATAATCACATTAAATCAAAAATTAATATAAAACAAATTTAAATATGTTGCTTTCTTCTCCCAGAGTCATAATTTCAGTGATGACCTTTGAAGGGACAGATTGTCGCTTGGCAGACGTTGGGAGACTCGCAGACACGACTGGAGGAAGGGTGAGGCCCTCACATACTGTGCATTCACACAAACTGCTGCTACCGAGGAACAAAAAAATGTCCCGAGGGTGGAAAAAGTACCAACACATTCCTCTCATGCAGGTGTAATCATTGTGTGGCTTGAAAAAAAGTTTAGAATAAAAAGTAGAAATAGCCCAAAAATTTTAAAGACAAAAAACCAATTAAAAAAAACAAACAAACATCACCAAAAATTTTAAAGAAAAAAAATACTCTTTCCTCTCCTGCACAGGTGAACATCGTGAGCATCGGTACCGTTGCATCGGAGATCCAGTCAGCCTCTGAGGACAACATCCTTGCAACAGGCGTCACAGCAACCATGCTCGCTCCTGATGGAGTGTGAGTGCTACCAAAAATACAGTGACACAAACTTTTCAGGTTGTTTTGTATGTAAACTATAACAGAATGTACGCCAAAATAATCCATCTCCCTGGTCCAGTGCTCCATGCCAAGGCTAAAGCATTCATTATTGGTCTGTAATGTCATCTTTATCTTTATCTTTTATCTTTATATATGTCTTTTGATATTGTCTTGATCCTTATTATTATTGTCTTGAGCCTTATTATTATTATTATTATTATTATTATTATTATTATTATTATTATTATTATGTTATTATACTGTATGTGATGAATATTTATTAATGTAAAAAAAAAAATCCATGTAAAAATCTCTCTACTATTCATTTGCATGTATAATTTTTAGGATTTTTAATTGGCTTTTTTTGTCTTTGTAGGTATTTTCCCTATGAGGATGAAAACAATCACAAACTGGTGAGAGAGATTGGGAATGTGACTAAGGGGCTGGAAATCACCATCCAGTTTGCAGTAAAACCAGAATTTATGGAAGGTATAATTAAAATTAATTAATTAAAAACTTTACAGGTTTACACTACATTGTGGGGACTATGTCGCCACACTGTCATTGTGGGGACTTTCACCCATTAAGGTCAATGTATGTATGTATGTGACAGTTTTTCTTCAGAGAGACACTATTCCATTTCAACTCCAGCTGAACTTCAAGACTAAAGACCAAGAAAAAGTTACTCGTGTTATAACTGAACAGCGACCAGTTACAACCTGCAGGTAAACACTGTCGGGTTGAATACTTAGCTTGTAATACTTTTCAAGCATTGACTTAATTTAAAATTTAAAAAGATCATTGTAAATGTATTGAAAAACGTAAAACTTTCATATCAATGTAGAATGTGATCAGCCATGTTTGTCTTTAGAATTAATTTGTCCGCCTTTTTCTCATTTCCTCTGTCTGAAGTCGGATTTGGGCCGGCAGCCTCAACATGGCGGTGCTTGGCGTCCACTGTGCTCAACTCTGTGCCAGTTTGACCATGGAGGGTCGAGTGCAGGAGGCACAGAGGCAACTAAAAGCACAGCAAGACCTGCACAAATTAATCAGGTATGACGCTGTTCAGGTGGAGGAAAAAAGCAATGTGGTTAAAACATCACTGTATTTAATAATGAGTCGATTATTTATGAAAAAAACTCACTTAAAAAAAAGCCTGTTAAGGTAAAACAAACATTCTAATAAAGAAATACTTGTAAGTGCATTCAGAGTAGAAATACATCATTACAATATTTTTTTGTTTTTGGAAAATAATTGGCCATAACAGAAATTTGATGTGCATTTACATTTGGAAATACTTTTTGAGGTTATATCTATGCAATAAATTTAATGTATAACAATGTATAACAACATAAAATATAAAGATTTCATCTTTAACAAGTCTTGTGTGTGTACAAGTCTGGTTTACAATACGTTTTGGGGATCCTCACCCAGTTTGGGTCCCCATTGGTTCCCCTCACCATTAGCTGTTTATTTTGGATTTAGACTTAGTTTTATTGTTAAGATTAGAAGTTTTAGTCCAAAGTGTAGGTAAAGGTTGAGGTTAATGTTTATGTCACTTACTCCTTCTGCCCATAGTAAGCAGAGGCCAATCCAAAAGGAGGAGAGCATCTATGGCAACTGGATGGACACCATGACAACCATATGTGATGACATCACCACGGAATCCTTGGTATCATTATTTATTATTATTTATTTTCTATATTAATTGATTTTTGTGTTGTGCAGTTAATGTTAGCCACGGAGACACTCTCTTTCTGGATAGGTTTTTGTTGTCTGGTGTGAACAACTGCACTATTTTTTATTTTATTTTATTTTATTTATTTTTTAATACATTTTATTTGAAAATGCAACATGGCAACACAGATCATTTGCAGCAGACCACATGTGCAAGCATACTCCAGCTCCATATTTTTATATCATTCTGGTGAGCGACGACTTTCAGATATCATTTCTTTTCTCCTATAGACTCTCTCTGATGAAGCAGCTAAGGTAATGTACCAGATGAAGAGAGCCAGCAGTGTCAACAGCTACAGTAACACAACTGAGATCCAAAAAAAGACGAGGAAGAAGAAGAAGAAGGCCCTCGTGGAAGGAATGTAACAAAATCCACAAATATGGAGACTTGATTTTATATTTTTCATTTAGTGCTAGCACTAAAAGAAGGTTCACTGCACTGCTGAATGTGTAGTAATAATACTGGAATTTACTAAAAATTCTCAAAAACATATAAATGATTGCTGTAAATAATTTATGACATATTAGAATACTATGTATTGTTTTAATTGATTTGATAAATCCAAAGAATACTTGACTGAGAAAGAAATATTTTACAGATTTTTGGATATGTCTAGGATATTAGGATATTTTTAGTATTTTAAGAAATTCCCCGGGATTTCAGGACATTGCTAGGATTTTTGTACATTTCTAGGGTTTTAGAATGTTTCTAGGATTTTAAGACAATTCGCAGATTTTAGGCTGTTTCTAGGATTTAAGGACATTTCCAGGATTTAAGGATATTTCTACAATTTAAGGACATTTGTAGGATTTCAAAATCTTTCCAGGATTTAAGGATATTTCTACAATTTAAGGACATTTGTAGGATTTCAAAATCTTTCCAGGATTTTAGGATGTTTCTGGGATTGTGAAACATTTCTACAACTTAAGGACATTTCTGTGAGTTTTGACCATGTCAAGAATTTCAGCACGGTTTTAGGACATAAAAGTATACAGCTTTTATTGTACATCTGCCTCCAGTGTCAGCAGATGGTGATAGAGCTGATACAGCATTGATTGAATTCTTGACAGTCTCTGACAGTTTGACAGAGCAGCTATGGTCTAGTCTCATTTTCGATCTTGTGCATGAGCACATTGTCGAGCTGGCTTTAGCCCTCGCATCAGTTGGCTATAGTCCCACATACTATTGCCAAATGCTACGAATGCCTTTGCAAAAATCAAACAAACAAACGGACAAAAAACACACCTGGCTGCGTGTTGCATTGAAAAGTGACTGCACAGTCAGTCTCTGTTCATCTTTTCTTGCTGTGTCCATATAAGTATATAATTTAAAAGCTTGTTCTACATTTCAATTGGGACAATTCTTGGATTTTAGAACATTTGTAGGATTTTCAGACATTTCTCAGATTACAGTGCATTTCTCAGATTTAGGACATTTCTAGGATTTGGGATATTTCTAGGGTTTGGGATTCTTCTTCGATTTTGGGATGTTTGTAGGATTTCAGTACTTTTCTCAGATTTTAGGATATTTCACAGATTTTAGGGTGTTTCTACAATTTCGGGACATTTCTCTGATTTTAGGACATCTCCAGGATTTTAGGACATTTCAGGGATTTTAGCACATTAGGGTCTTATCCAGCATCTCAAAAGCTCTATTTAATTCTGTTTTATGCACTCTGATACCTTTATATATGCTAAAAGTACAAAAACAATCCCCAGTGTGAATCACTTTATTTTTATTTATTTATAAAGGCTGTGAGAGTTTCTTGACAAACTGAGAACATTTTGTTACTTCCTGAGTTGAATAAATCAATTGCATGGGACAGTGACAAAACTGACCTTTGTCAACACCCGCTATAAACCCACTTCTGTTCTTGCAATTTTGTCAACACTACCCAGAAAAACGTTATCATGCACCACAGGTTTTAATTACTGAGATGCTGAGTCATTGGCACAATTAATTAAGATGTTTTTGTAACAAAGCCCAACATCCTGTTTGACTACATGCTGCCTGAAAGTCACCTTATCTCTCCCTGGAGGTAGCGCATCATTTGCAGAAAGGTATGACAAATGTGAAGAATTAGATGCCCATCGTCCAAAGACATGAGAACAAACACAAGAGAGTGTACATAAATCACACAAAGGCACATGGAGGCGGCAGACATCACTGTTACCACAGCTGGGATGATTTCCATGATGAAGGGAACAAATTTTATTCCTCATTCCATCACTGGGCCTTGGTCAAGTATGGACACAGTGTTCAAACCGAGGTGTTACTGACATTAAAGTTACTGTCATTAAACTGCCCATTGTGCTTCCATGCATAAATTAACAGGGTGGAGCACAGAAAAGATGCTGTTAATTGTTGTTTTCACGCCAATCAAAAAAAAAAAAAATGTAATGTCTCCATAAAAAGTAACACTTAAGAGAGATTTGCATCAAGGTGTTAATTTGCTGTCTTAGCCCACCAACATAAAATGTTGCCATTTTATACTTCTACAAATCACAAAAAAAATGTTATGTCTGCATGTTTCATATGTGTCATATCTACATTTCTAAACTGACATATTTTGTTCAGAGTGAAGTGTGAAAAAAGAGCACATTCACAACATGAAAGTTACAGAAAAACAAAAAGCTGAAATGTGCTCAAAGCTCGGCTCTTGCAGGAACTGCAGAATTCTCCTATTAAATTTTACAGAGTTGATTGGTCCAGTGTTTGTGTAAAAGTGTCACCATGCTTTTACTCTGTGGGACCCTGCCTGAGACCAGAAAACATAAATCACAAAAAATATAGGTTGAAGTTCGACAATGCTGCCATTTGACCTACTTAGTGTTTCAGCCTTAACCAGTCCTGCCACATTGACATGTTACACTGACAGGCAGGCGAGTGGGTGTGGTGTGACTTTCCTTTTTGTGAGACAGGAAAATCACAACCAACACACAAACACACACACATGCACACACACACACATGCACAAAAAAAGCACCTTTTATATGTCACAGCCTGAGAAGCAGACACAGTTCATAAGGAAAGGTCTGAGGGATCAAGATACAACAAACCAACAGCCAGAAAAAAAAAAGCTTTTTGGATCTATTTTCAAAGCACTACTGCCAACAACAAAGGTATCAACTTTTACTTTATTATTTCAGGGTGAATGCTGATTTATCTCAAAAAAAAGTTTATTGACAAGAGACAAAACCATTTAGATTTCTTAAATGGGTCACTCAATGGACTTTATGTGTAATAAAATTTGTATCGTTAACTTTAAAACCTATTTCTTAAGGACACTTTCATTTTTTTTAATTATACTTTTTTCTTACTTTTTACCTTTTGCTTATTTTCAGGTAATTTTCTTGTAACTTTTTACTAATTATTAAATTCTGGTCCATTTCTTATTAAGCTGGTCTTCCCAAATTTTGAAATGAAATTAAGCCTATTTGCTCCAGTTTCAAAAGGCTAACCACAGTAAGGATGCAACAGAAACAGTAATTTTAGTGTCACTGTATCAATTTACACTTGTAAACGTAAAAGAAAAAAGACTAGCAGGAACAAGACAATATTTGCTGTTTTTACTTGAAAAAATGACCAACATTTTAAACTACTTTTTTCTTTGTTAGTGTGTTTCAGTTCTAAACTTAAGTTCCACAGTAAATGTATTTCAGAAAAAGTTATCCCGCAGAGGCAAAATTAAGGAAGTGTAGTTTTATAACATGGAGATCGAGTGTTGTTTTTAGTGCATTATTCAAAGTAAGAGTCTGTAACAGTTGTGCATTCATAGTTAAGCATTTTTTTCTTGGAGGTTCCTGAGTTCACATCATGTCTTACCTCTCATCTTTTCTTTTATCAAGTTGGCACTAATATCACATTCAGTTGTTGTTAATCTTGTTACAATATTGTTTACATGAATGAATATGTATGTGGCTTGCTTGCTTTTGTTCTCTTGGCTGCAAACTAATTTCCTTCAGGGTTATAAATCTCAAAGCTACTAGATGTAATGTTGCAACAGAATTTAGAGCAGTATATATGACACTTTTTTTTAGTTTTGTCTTTTTAAAAAAATCAGAAGCCAATAATTTGATTTCTGTGGGTCTTTTTTTCTCTCTTTTTTCTTTACTTCACCTTTTTTAAAACTAAATTTTAGGATTTAAAAAAAAATTGGTTGGGTCTTGTTCTTTTCATGTTTTAAAAATAAATTAAGGCAATTTACACAGGTCTCAAAGTGTTAAACCTAAAAAAGATTTCCAGTATCTAATAGTGTCTTTGAAATAATGATTAGTTTCTATTTGGCTTTAACTCTGAGAAACTTTAATATCTGCTCCCACAGTCTCTAAACAAATAGCTGTGTGATAGACACTAAGAAAACTAACTGTTTCCCATGCATGTTACCCGGGACATGTTTGGATAGTCTCCAGCTCCCCATGACAGTAAAGAAAGATAAGCAGGTGTATTATATGCGTTTGTATGTACTTTGTATGTGACAACACAGGACAGAATCTAGCCCCTCTTCATTCCTAAAGTCTTCTGACCATGTTAATCAGATATATGGCAGCAGAGGTGATCTGTCTCTGTGTCTGTGTTACATAATGTGTCCCGTTGTCTCTCAGATCTTCAGCTTTCCCATGATTAGGACTGCCCTCACTCCACTTTCCATCCCTTTCACCGTCTCTCTCTGTTGACACTTCTATCCGCAATTCACTTAAAAGATCAAACAGCTGTTGCATTATTATGGGTGGAAAATCCCATTATATGCAGCTGGACATTACTAGTTGAGAAAGCAGTTGGACAAAACCATTTGTGGATACGCAGGTGGCCAGCATCAGTTGAGTTTTTTTTGTACACTTCATCGTATACCTAACCATCCATGCCGGCATGTGTTGATGTCCCATAGTTGGTTGCCATGTGCTTTTGTTGCCTAAACATAACCGTGTGCAGCGTAATACCACCATGAACTTGTGTTGACATCATGGTAGCAGCACCTCACAACTAAAACAGCAGACAGAGAGATATCTTAAGTGCAATATGTGGACATGGAAGTCCACTGACAAAGTGGCAATGTGATGACTTGGGATGAGAATGTGTTAGTTATCCAGATTTGGTCATCTTGAAAATTTTATATTGGGGTGATCCACTCCGATGTTGCCTTGAAAAACTGGCCCAAAACTAAAAATAGATTAGATGATCCTGGATTGCGAAACATTGGATTTCAGAATCTGGAAAATTCTGATCCAGATTAAATTTTTTAAACAACTGGGCCGTGGTAGAGGTGGACAGTTGAGAGTAGTCAATGGCAGTCAACATTTGTTTCTTTTAACAATGGAAACAAACTTTTCCCTAACTTGAACCAAGTTGTTCAAGTTGCCTAAATATAACCAAACCTTTGAAAGGTATAATTTATGGCCTCTTGGACTGTTAGATTACAGTTTATCTTATTATGAACAAAAATGATGCTCAATAAGTAATTTCATGTTGGATTGCTGTTGGGAAGATGTTGGAAGAATACCTAAAGTCACAAAAATGTTGAATTAGTCACCAGGAGTGGGCGGATTCAAAGATCCAATCACCCATCCATTAATTTTTTTAGCAATAATGCCGACAAATAGACAAATGAACTAGATACCTAACCTCCTTGGCGGAGGTAGTAATCTAAAACTTCAACATAAAATTGGGTTGCTTGGTTTGGATGAAAAATCACAAACCTCTGCAAATATTGATCATATATCTGGTGGAACTTCTCTCTGACAAATAACAATAAGCATTTGAAAATGTGCTTGTTAGTCTTTATCCTCCTTTAGGCCAACCTGATTGGATGATATTGACAAGTACAGTTTGGAACAACTACATGGAGAAGCAAAGCTTGTCCGTTGAACTGTTTCAAACATTGTTACTTTTTTCAAAAACATGATAGCCTCTCACTTTTGTTTGGACTGTTTGACTCTTCTGTATTGATTTCAGCTGTATTTTACTCTCTCTTTCCTCAGGATGTCTTTATATGGAAGCTTCCTGTCAGATGAGCAGTTCCAGTGCTCGATCTGCCTCGATGTGTTCACCAACCCTTCATCCACACCGTGCGGCCACAGCTTCTGTATGGCCTGCATCAGCAGATACTGGGACGGATCGAAGGTGAGTGAGTGTCATATGAAAGACATACCAAATATTTACGACAGCCGTTTTTCGCTATTGTCTCTCTAATGTGTGCCAGGTTTTGGGCCATAACTTGAGAATTCATATGCTCAAATTTCTGACATTTCTGTTCTGACATTTTATATCCAAGAAAAACACTTCTCTGTCCATTACTTATCATATCTAAGGAACAGAAGGGGAGACATTTGGTCAGATACTGAATTGATGACACTAATCTTTAACTGTGCTGATTGTAGAGATCTTCTGTTTGTGAAGCGTCCATGTTTTCACAGACATGAATGTAAACTATAAGTGCAATTAGACTGGTGTGTGGAGGCTTTCCTCTGAATTTATGATCTTCTGTGGTTCCTTTTTTTCTTTCAATCCATCCAGATTTGCCAGTGTCCTCTGTGTAAGAAGACCTTCCAGAAGCGTCCAGACCTTCAGATCAACAGGACACTGCGAGAAATCACTGATCAGTTCAAATCCATGACAGGAGGCGGAGGAGGGGGGAAGGAGAAGACAAGCAGGAAAGGAGGAGGGGGAGGAAGAAACGGGCGCATTCCAATAAATTTATTCGATGAACTGAAGAAGAAGCTGCCTCGACATCAGCTAAAACAATCAATGATACTGCCCTGTGAGACTCAAGGTATGACAGGTTATTTAGGGTGTAGGCTGTGTTTTTTTGTCAGTTTTATCTGTTGGTCCTGAGGGACTAAACACAACAACATTATAGAAAAAAATGTTTCTGAAAACACTAGAATATATCCCAAAACAAAACAGCATTTCAGAAAACAAAACAATTTCGTTTTCTGAAATGTAGTGTTTTGCAAAATATTCTTGTGTTTTCATAAATGTACTGTTTTGGGAAATGTGATTTTCTTTTCTGAAATCTTGTTTTGTTTAGATAAATGTTGTACACTTTTAGGAAAAGATATTTTGTTTTCTGAAATGGGATTATGCTGCAACCTGTTTTGTTCTCTTTTAAGACTGGACCAATTTGAAAAACTTGTTCCCATTGTCATTTAGACACATAAGTTGGAAAAATACTGAAGTTTCCCTTTAAGGCATATTGCTGGGCATGTTTTCAGGGGTGAAACCTTGTACTCATTTTAGTCAAGGTTTTCATTCCTACAGAGGCTGTATGCACGTACTGTAAGTCACACATAATTGACAGCCTAAACTCCCAAAAGTGTTTTTTTTTTAATCATTCTTCAAAAACCTAGCTTGACTTGTCATACAAAGTGGCTGAGCCAGTCTGCTCGGTTTAGTTGCACATTCTGCAGATGACATACGTAACTGTCGTGTCAGAGATACAGTATGCTGCTCAGATAAAATCTTTAACAAGAATCTAGAGCCACACCAGCAGCTCGGAGAGGCTGGAAATGCTAACATCAGCATATTAATATGTTCATAGCAAGAAATGCTCACCAGCTTAATAAAGTATGTTAACATTTTCTACTCAGGATTGAACAGAAATAAGTTGCCCACCCTTCAGCTTCTTTATACTTTAATTTTTGTGTATATTCTGCCTTGGAAGGTATATCCATCCCAACGACACCAGTTACATCTCCACTGGCTTCTTCAGTACCAAACGACAGTCCAATCGCTGTCCAGACCAACCCCTTCGGGCCGCCTCCACCACCTCCCCCTTTCACCCGCTCCAACGGCCGCAGAAGGTTCACTGTGACTGGGGCTGCAAGCAGCTGCAGCCTCCCTGTCTGTGATATCCACCACAGAGGATTAGTGGTACTTTACTTTTACCTCGATTTAAACAAATACCTGTAGTTGATTTTCAGTCTTTAAGATTTTTGTAGTCCAGTGATTCTTAACGTACGGCCCATGGGACAAATCTGGCCCCCAATAGGGTGTTGGTTGGCCCCTCAACCATTTTCTAATCCACAATAAATATAAATTGCTTCACAGTGGGAAATGTTTTTGTACTTTTAGTATACAAAAGGTGCCAGAGTGCATGAAACAACATCAAAAGAGAGCTTGTTTATCAAAGAAAAGTGACAATGGAGGATACCCCACACCCCCGACAAAGATCCTACCTAAACTCCTATTGTCCTAAACTTTCAAAAATCCTAGAAATTTCCTAAAATCCTAGAAACATCTTAAAAACCTAGAAATTACCTAAAATCTAAGGAATGTCCTTAAATTCTAGAAACATCCTAAAATTTTAGAAAGGCCCAAAATCTTAGAGATGTCTGAAAAATTGAGGAATGTCCTTAAAATCTTATAAATTACCTAAAATCTTAGAGATGTCCTTAAAATCATAGTAAAACTGTAAAATCCAAAAACATTAGTAACATCCTAAAATCCTAGAAATGTCCTAAAATCCTAGGAACATTGTAAAATCCTGGACACATCCAAAAATCCCAGTAATGTCTTAAAATCAGAAGAAAGGTCCTAAAATCCTTAAAATTACCTAAAATCCTAATATTGTCCTAAATTCCTGGAAATTTCCTAGAATCCTAGAATGTCCTAAAATACTTGAAAAGTCCTATAATCCTGGAACATTATAAAATCCTAGAAACAACCTAAAATCTTAGAAATTTCCTAAAATTCAAAAAATGTCCAAAAATACTCAAAACGTCCTATAATCCTAGAAACGTGGGCCTGCTGCGACTGGCCCCTGGCCTCCTGTCATTTTGCATAAGTGGCCCCAAAATAAGCCAAGTTGAGTATAAATGCTGTAGTCTGTTGAGCTTATTGAGGAACAGGAAGTATAGTCTATGACTTTAGACTTCTCTAAGTTGTTTATGTTTCCATGACAAATTAAAAGCTGAACACTGCAACACTCTCATATCACTGATTTCAGATTTACTGCCGCACTGACCAAGTGTCCATCTGTCCTGAGTGTGAGATCGAGGACCATTCGGGTCACGACACAGTGACCCTGGAAGCTGAATGGATGAAAACCAAGGTGGGAAAAACAGATTGATTCTCAAAGTGATTCAGACTTTGGTTAAAACTAAAACACTACTGAAGTAAACTCCCAAAACAACAACAGTTGTAGAGGAAGAACAACAAAGTACAAACTGTTTCAGAGCAAGTGATTGTTGATATGTGATAGCAAGAAGTTCCTCATGTTTGGAAATCTGGGCCAAACAAAGTGAATTTGATAAGGACACAAAGCAGTCTGGACTTATGCCTCTGGTATGTGAGGGATAGTAGTCAACACGTTCTTGGCCTCAATCAAGGAACATACAAACTATGAGGATATTTAGCTGGCCACATGCAACAAAATGTCCTAAGTAATGTTATTAGAAATATTATTTGTGCTGTTACTTATACATCTAATTCTGATCTTGCTTATATTCATGAAATATAGGCCCTGAGCCCCAGGATCACTTAACATGTAGCTAAACAGAAAGAGGTCCGTAACACTAAAGAAATTTTAAAACAGAAACAAACAGAAATCTGACGTCCTTAAATCGTTAAAGAAGCCTAAAAAGGAGCAATGTTAATCGGTTAATTGCTTTTTGTGGCACTATCCCTGCTGGAAAAACAGTGACAAGTCCCTAAGAAAACACCCACATTTGGTGCCTAAAACACTGATGTTAACACAGCATTGACTTGCTATAAAAAAAAAAACTTTGTCTTTGTTGGCCATTTGTTGGTTTTGAACAGTGGTCTGCAGTTTTTGCAGACATCTCGCCTCGTTGTCATACCATCCACCACCCCCTCCACCACAAGATGACAAAGTCAGCAAATGTGCTATATCACTTTTTAAACGTCACAGTAATAAGCATGAAACATGCAAATGTAACATACTTGTGGTTTGCTGAAACTTACAATTCCAACATTTTCCTCTGGCGACTGGGTTGTTGCCTGTTGGTGGTTACACAAATAACCCCAGTTCCAAGCTCATTTGCTAAACCTCGCTGTTGCTGTCGTTACCCAAAGTTTAACTCTGGTGCAGTGATTCAGAGCTGCAGGCAGTCACGTACACCACGCACAACCACTCCATTATTGATCTGATGATGATAAACTTCTGGAGGCAACGGCCAATATTTTGGGGGGTTCTGTTGCAACTGTGCCCAGATTTACTCTAATTTCTGTCAGTGAGTACCTGCATATGACTGCAGATAAATAAATGAGCTAAAACGAAGCTAAATTTCCAGATGACTGCAGATGGGTTCCAAGATTACGTTACAACTCATTTGTTTTGCCTCTTTTTCTCTCTTTATTGACTTTCTACCTGCTGCTATAAAGTGATTTCTCAATACTTCTCTGACTACTAACAGAAACCAGAACGCTTATGATATCAAAACCGGCACTGTTGCCTGCAGATTGTGTACAAATACACATACTGTCTGGTTACTAAAAACTTATCTGCATTAATCACATACCTATTTTTATGAACCCAGCTTACAAAAAAAAACTGTGTGTGTGTGTGTGTGTGTGTAGGACCAGCTGAGTGTGTCGGAGAAGGAGATCCAGGAGATGATCAGACAGAGAATCAGGAAGATCGAGGAGATCAAACTGTCAGTGACTGATCTGGATGTAAGTTCCTGTAAACATCACAGCTGTGTGGCAAAACCTGTAAATCCTCCTGTCGTCCTTCTATCAGCTTTTAATCATAAACACTGTCACTAAATTTAAGTTTTGTTTTTGTTTTTTTTTAAGTCAACTTTTGTTTTTCTCTCAGCTTCTCTGGGTTGTGACCTGAATTAATGGAGATCCATCCAAATGTTTGGTTAACTCACAACATTTTACCTGAATATTTCCAGTTTGTTTCATGAAGTTTGATTTTTCAAGGTTTTAATCCCAAAGTTGGGGTTTAGGAGTTAACCAAACTTTCAGGTGTGAGTATATTTTTTAGATTTTAATTTGGGTAACCAAATATTTATATTAATATTATAATTTTTAAAACTTTTTCCTCAGAAATGTAATCTGTTTTAATATCTTAATCAGGGGTATTTATTTCTATAGTTTTCCACAGACCTTTAGGTGTATTCCCAACTTTTCAGGATTTTACTTGATTTTTTTAATTTTACCTAAATGTTTAAGATTATTCCCAAATTTTCAAAGGGTTTAACAAAAATTTCAAATAGTTCATGCATTTTCAGTATTTAAATTTCTTTTTAGGGGTTTATTGGACTTTACCTAAATTTCTTTTTGCATTAAAACATTTTTCAATTTTACCTTAATTTGCCGGCTCAGGGGTTTGACCATGTTTTCAAGGTTTTACTGGACTTGAAGCGTTTTTATCCTAATTTTATTTTTGTAATTTTAGGTATTTATAACAATTTTGGGAAGGTCATGGTTTACAAATTTTATGTATTTATTCCTAACTTTTGGAGGACTAGCCAGTTTTAACCCACGTTTGGTGTTTTTACCCAAATTTTAAAGTCTGTTTTTGATTTTCATGTTTTATTTCTGTAATTTGGGGTATTTGTAACATTTTTAAGGGTGGGGTTCAGGGTTCTTAATTCATTCCTAACCTTTGGAAAACTAACCAGTTTTCAGGGTATTAATCAACTTTTGGGGTTTAGACCCCATATTTGGAAGTATAGTTTCAATTTTCAAGGTTGATCTCCATAATTTGGGGTATGTATAACACTTTTGTAACCGTCATGGTAACCAAATCTCATATTAATTCCTAACCTTTGGAGAACTAACCATTTTTCATGTTTTGAATCCACTTTTGGGTTTTTTTTTTACATCCATTTAGAAGTCTATTTCATATTTCTATAATTTAGGGTATTTATCCTATTTTTGGGAGGGTCGTGGTTTTTAAGTTTCATATTCATTCCTAAATTTTTAAGGACTTACCAGTTTTCTGGGTTTTAACTGACTTTTGTGATAATTTTCATACTTTTCTAACAGTTTCTGACATTGTAAATCTGATCAGGAACCTAAAGCTGCTGAAAATTTCCATCTTTTTTGGGTCTTACACCTTATAACAATATCAGCGGAGCTAATGATTTAAAAACCTCACATGTGACGAAGGTGTGCTAAAAGTCTGATCATCACAAACTCTTAAAATTTCCCAGTTGGCGGTGGAGCGAGAGACGGCGGGCAGCGTTTGCCTGTTTTCGGAGCTGGTGTCTGCCATCCAGCGCTCCCAGGCGGAGCTGATGGAGGTGATGGAGATGAGCAGGAGGGCGGCCGAGCACCAGGCCGACGCCATGATACGGCAGCTGGAGCTGGAGGTCGAAGAGCTGCGGAGGAGAGAGAACGCCCTCTCCGAGCTCGCCCAGTCGGATGACTACATGCACTGTGTGAAGGTTGGTGAGGATCCAGTGTGGGAAATCTGTCATTTTCCATCCTTTTATTTATCGTCCGCCTACTTTCCAGACATTTCCGATGCTCTCCGCTCCTCCACCTGCCAAAGACTGGTCTGGGGTGTCGGTGAACTCTGACCTGGGAACTGGGACCATCTACAGGTCGCTGGCAGTGCTGGTGGAGAAGTTCGAGGAGGAGCTGAAGGTTATTGCAGAAACAGGTCAGTGAAATGCAAAACAAATACTTGTTTTCAAAGATAACAAACGCTGAAATATGATAACGGATGTTCTGCTCTCTGTGTAAAAACATCCGTCTTCAGGGTCAGACACGAAACTGAAACACTGCCCTCTGTTGGTAGAGTTTAGATTTTAGGACATTTCTGGGATTTTAGGGAGTTTCTTGGATTGTAAGACGTTCCTAGGATTTTAGGACATTTCTGGGATTTAAGGACATTCCTGGGAATTCAGGGTGTTTCTTGGATTTTATGACATTTCTAGGATTTTAGGCCATAACTCAGATTTTGAGACATTTCTATGATTTTAGGACATTTCTGTGATCTTAGGGAGTTTCTTGGATTGTAAGACGTTCCTAGGATTTTAGGACATTTCTGGGATTTTAGGACATTTAAATGCTTTAAGGATGTTTGTAAGTCTTTAGGGCATTTCTAGGCTTTCAGGACAATCCTAGGCTTTTGGGATGTTCTGAGTTTTTAGGGCATTTCTAGAATTTTAGTGTTTCTGGGATTTTAGCATGTTTCTCAGATTTTAGGATATTAGGGGCTTAGACCCCCTGACACAAGGACCTGTGTCAGGGGGTGTAGAGGATCCTCCACTTGATGCTGTTTTTCGCACTCTGGCACCTTATGTATGCTAAAAGTTCAAAACCAGTTCCCAGTGTGAATCAAGTTATTTTCATTGTGAATTAGAAAATGGTTTGGGGGGCCACCTGGCACTCTGTCAGGGGCCAGATTAAGCCTGCTGATACATGTGTCCTTGTCCTCTGCAGGTTTTCCTGCCTCAGTCCTGGAACCGAGTCCGGCTCGATCTCAGCCCAGTAAGTGTCCACTCCACCTGCAATATGGTCATCACAAAGTCACGGGCAGACCTTTAGACAATGAGCCCCAAGGCGACATGCATGTCTCTGGTCATTTTGTGTCTGCTTCCATGTGGCTGTTTTCTGGGCTGGTCAATAATTTAATTTTTTTCTTTTTTTCAGGGATTAGAAGAGTACAGGAGTATGCAGGTGCAAAACAATATTATGGAGACAAAAAGTCAGCTTGCAGACGTGATTAAATACTAAATAATGTAAGATTATTTTTCTTCTTTCTGTCAACACAGTGGATGTGACTCTGGACTGCAACACGGCCCATCCCAGACTGATTCTGTCAGAGGACATGAAGAGTGTGAGACGCCCGTTAATTACAGCATCAACTAATTAATCATTCAGAGCTGATTTCAAGTCTGATTTTTGGCGTGCATGTGTGAATCATTCAGTTTTCAATGTAATCCAGGGAGGTAGTAAGTCCGGGAAATGTGTCTAAAATCGTGTCTATAATGTTGGTATGTTTTTTTCTTATGTATCAGTAATTGTGTCGTATCTATAAAGTTCAGTATTGATGAACTCTGTGTGTGTGTGTGTGTGTGTGTGTGTGTGTGTTTGTGTGTGTGTGTGTGTGTGTGTGTGTTTCTGCAGGTGAGGTGTGGAGATCGACACCAGCTGCTTCCAGATAATCCGGAGAGGTTTGACAGAGTCGTCTGTGTGGTGGGGAGGGAGGCGATCTCCTCTGGGAAACATTACTGGGAGGTCAGCGGCTCTTTTCTTTAATATTTGACAGAAAATTTCTCAATCTGCCTCAAAATCTTCTGAAGAAAACTTGCTGCAAAATGACTTGATTGGTTGTGTACAGATTATGGTTAAAAATGATTAATTAAACTTAATATTATTACAGTTACAGCAGGGATACTCAACTTGCTTTGCTCAGGGGCCACTTTAACAGGACGCCAGGGGCCAAAAGCAACAGCACCACACGTTTTTTAGGATTTTAGAAAGTTTGTAAGATTTTAGCACTTTTTTTTTTTTTTAATTTCAGATGTTTCTAGGATTATGGCATATTTTGAGGATATCAGGAAATTTCTTGGATTTAAGAATGTTTCTACAATTTTGGGGCATTTCTCAAATTTCAGGACGTTTCTAATTTTAGGATATTTCATGGATTTAAGCCCATGTTTCCATGATTTTAGGATGTTGCTGGGATTTTATGGAGTTCATAGGATTGGAGGTTTGGATTGGATCCTCCACTGGCACTTCTTTGTGCAAACACATTTTGGCACCTTATGTATACTAAATTGTTTTTCTTTTCGTAAGATTTTTCTTTTCTATTTTTTTAATGTTGCCATCTGTCAAAATTTTTTTTTTTTTAAAAAAAAACGCTATTTTGTCAGCTGAACATAATGTCAGACTGTTTGGTAATTTAAGAGAAATAATAAGTGACAACAAGAAAACAAACATTATTCTGTTAGGATCACAAAATACTAATAAAATACTAATTTACAAGCACAGACAGAACAAGACCCAGTACATATTGTGTACATATTGTACATATTGTATTGTACATATTGTGTGCAAACGTCCTACTTCCTGTGATCAGGTGGACGTGGGCGGGAAGACGGACTGGGATCTCGGGGTGGCCAGACAGTCGGTCAACAGGAAGGGGAAGATTGAAGTCACCCCGAGCAACGGATACTGGTTCCTCAGCCTGAGAGACAAGTGAGTCTCGCCATCAGTTAATGTCCCCAAATGGGAAGCTAATTTTATAGACTTGGTGGGATTTGATTGGTTGCTTCTTTTCTGACCTGCAATGTCTCTCTCATCAGCCTCCTCTCTGGCAGCAGCCGGCAGCTGTTTTCAACAAATAAAAGCTCCTAAAACTGTTCATAACATCTTATTTAGTTTGTTCTGCTGCCCCCTACTGGCCAAAAAGGTCAACTTTATTCCTCTCAGTGTCTTCTGTCATTTGTTTCCTTCAAGCCAGTTTATCTTTTTTATTGTTTTTTTTCATTTCATTTTATATTTTTAGATATTTATATTAGATGTCGTCTTTTTATTTATTTGTATTTATTTGTTTATTTATTTTACCTATTTTTTTCCTTTCATTTGTGATTTTATTGTTTTGTGTTTGTTGTTTTTGGTCTATTTTTTGTGTTATTTTATATCAACATTTTGCATACTACACCTTGCTTTATTGTCAGGTGTTGGGTGCTATATAAATAAAGTTTTTATTATTAATTAATTAATTAATTAATTTTTAATAGCCTATTATAATAATGACTTTTAAAAAATTCTGTTACATAATTATTAGAATTTTCAAGCATTTTTTCCCAGGTCATTTCCTTAAGTTTTTTAAAAATATCTAAAATAAAATACATGTGTAGAAAAATAATATGGCTGGCTGTGACACCAGAGAAAAACTGTTTATATCCTAAAATTTCTCCAGCTTTTTCTTTTTATTTAATGTTTTTTTGTTATTAAATTTTCCTTTGTGTTAACAAACTGTCCTCAGGAACAAGTACGCCTTTCGCAGTGAACCCTCCACCGACGTCCAGCTGAGCCTCCGACCACAGAGGATCGGGATATTTGTGGACTATGAGAGGGGACAGGTGCAGTATGGGGATAAAAAAAAAACACTTTTTATTCCTTCATTTTATATCAGCTGGAGTGTTTTCAAATAATACTGTGTGTGTGTGTGTGTGTGTGTGTGTGTGTCCCCTCTTGGTTCTGCAGGTGTCTTTCTACGACGTTGATGCTAAAATCCACATCTACACGTTCAACGACACGTTCATTGAGTGCATTTTCCCGTTCTTCAGCCCGTGCACCAACAAATCTGGGAAGAACGACGGGCCGCTGATTATCGCACCTGTAAACATTAAAGATTAACCGAATATCCAGGGACGTTTTAACGATTTGAAGGCATCGAGGGGCTTAGCCAAAACGTATAGTAGTATAGTGAAGTATTCAGTTCCTTTAGTTATGTAGAAGTACAAATACCACACGCTGAAAATACTCTGTCACAGGTCAAAGTCCTGCGTTGAAATGTTAATTAAGTAAAATTAGGTAAGTATGATCAGGAAAAAGAAACTCATGTTAGGTTTTTATGTGAAAATCTTAATTTGTAAAGTAACCGAAGCTTTCAGATAAATGAAGTGAAACGTACAATTATTGATCTGAAATGTCGTGGAGTAAAAGTATACAGTGACATGAACATAGAATACTCAAGTAAACTGCAGTAACCTCAAATACTGTACTTGAGTACAGAACTTGAGTAAATGTACTTGGTTATATTCCACCACTGAGCCCAGACCGCTGTGGTGTGCGGGGGGATCACACTCTGAGATTTTATTTTTTCTTTTATAAAACTATTTTTTAAAGCACCTTATTTTCATTTAAAGTACACATCTTAATCACTGAGAATTTTAAATTTGTTCCTCAAATATTTTATAATTTTATAATTAAAATATATATAAATACACAAAAAAATCAGCTCTTTTTAGGAGTTTTGCTCATGTTTTAAAGGGTTAAATGGGACCTATTATGCTTTTCCTTATTTTCTGTGTATATACATACAGTTTATGTATATATTAACTATCTTTTGTTCTCTGACCGTTAATAGTTTATTGATACAGTTGAGACATTTGAATTTTGTATTGTAAAGATTTTCTGATCATTTCTGATCATTTATTAAATAACCATTTTCCGATAAGTTTGACTTTCACTTCTTCACTTCTTTGAACATTTTTAGCCAATTATTTTCTTTAAATAATGTTGGCCATTAAATAAAAAATACTGCAAATAAAAAACACAAGACACTGAATGATCTTCGATTTCAAGCTTCATTGAAAATGATCCACACAACAGAATACTTTCATTCATAATTATTAAATAAAGAGTGAAACAAAACCACAAAAATGAGCCAAACGACGTGTAAACGATTCAATGAAACAATCAAACGTCTCTGAGGAGGGAGAAAAAAATCAACAAAGTGACCACACACAGGAATACACACACTGACATGAATCATACGTCATACAAATACAGCATTGATTATTATTACTTCACTGATAAATAACAGTCAAAGTCCTGCACCTTAAGAAACCACCCCAACTAAAAACAAACCATTAAGCAACCTGCAGTTAACAAAACTCATCAATCCAGTTTCAGGTTACCAACAACGACAAAAAAGAAGCCCAAGTGCCAAAAAATGCAGTTCCTCTAATGGCCACTAGAGGCTGGCTCCAAGCGCCGTGTTAAAATGCCCAACTTTACAGCACAAATAAACCTGCTTACAGCCTGGAGCTAAATTATTTTGTCTCAATAGCTAGTTTTTATGGAGGGTACATTTTAAAATACAGTAACTTACTGATTCACATTTTATTACGGCTTAAAGTTGTGTGTAATTAAGGGTTTGGCCACCAAATACGGCCACTTCTGGCTCCAAAACTCCAAATGTTTAGGCCGAATATTTGCAATTTGCAAAAATGTCCAGAATAATTCAGGCCGTACGTAGCCATTCCAGCAGCACGAAAATTCACCTCAGTTTTGGTATGAACACTTTTAATTTACCGACAGATGTGTGAGTGGAATCAATCTTCTCATTCAAATTTTGGCAAAAAAGCAAATTAACATATTTATAAAAAACAACTAAACTAATGCTTTCAGCACAAAAAAGATAAAACATACTGCGCGATGGGACGATAAGTTCTGCCGTGATGTTTCCGGGTAAAAGAGTGCAGAAAATCTGTCAAAAAATGACTTATTTTGACATTTCTGGGACATTGAGCTTGTTATTAAAGTTTGGTTTAAAATGCTTCAATTTATATATAAAAAACAAATTTATCTCTCATAATAATATCTGTATAATAACAATAACATGCTCTTTTTGTTTGTTACATAGCATCATATGTTAGGATTTTAGGGCAATATTTGGTGTTATTAAAAAATATATATAAAAAAATGTACCTTTAAGAACTGAAGTTACAGGCAAATCTGTAAAAAAAAAAATAAAAATAATAAACATTTTACCGTATCAGTAACTATTCCAAGCTAATATTTGGCTGTTGGCTAAGTGTTGTGTCTTTGTGAATGAGAATTAAAAATTAACCGTTAGTTAACTTCTGATTCTGCTGTAATTCTCACAGCATGACTGAAATTACTTATTTTCAGAAAATGGCTTAAGAGCATTCATAAAATTTATCTAAATTCTGCTAACTTTCATCTCTACAAAAGAGGATAAGAGCCATGTTAATAAAAAAATCTCAGATTTCGAGAATAAAGTCATAATATTACAAGATTACACCAGTAAATTTGCAACAAAAAAAAATTGATTTAACTTTTAAATTTAAGAGAAATGTTTTTGATTAAATATGTATATTTTCAGGAAAAAAAAAGTTTTTATATAAAGTGATTAAACTAGCAAATTTACAAGAAAAAAAGTCAAAATTTTACATTTAAACCTGTAAATTAAAGAGAAAAAATGGCGTAAATTATGTGATTAAACTATTATTATTAATTATTATTATATTACTTAAATAAACTCGTAACTGTACGAGAAAAAAAGTAATATCCAGTTCAATCTGCAACTTTCGCCATGTAAATTTACAAGTTTAACTGCGTAATAATACACTTTTCTTCTGGAAAATTTACGAGTTTAATCTCATAATATTGTGACTTTTTTCCCTAAAAATTACAACTTAATTACAACCCGTATTTTTTTTTTTACTTCATTCAATCAAAGATTTTCTTTTTTTATTAACACGGCCTAATCCTCCTTCGTACATCTTATAAAAAACTATTATTTATAACATTTTAAAGTACTATTTTTAAGTACATTATGTGATTATTTCTATTGTTTGTGCACAAACTGTAAATCTCTTCCATGTGGATCAGACTGATTCACATTCGGCATCAGAAGTCGTGGCGGTTGATTCGCTGCTGATCCTTCTGCGCCTTCGCTTTTTCTTTAAGCAGCAGAATGTGCTCGGCAAACTCCCGCACGGCTCCCATCCCGCCGACGCTGCGGCACGTGTACTCTGCAGCGTTTTTGGCGACCGGCAGACCGTCATTAGGCACGGCGCTCAAACCCGCCAGGCTCAGACAGACGACGTCCTGTTTCTCTTTTCCTGAGAGGACGAAACGTGCGCAGGATTAGAGCAGAATATTTCAAATAAATCAGGGGCTGTTTGTTATTTATGAGATACGTTTTTTATTTTGGCTGGAGGGGAGGGGCATACTAACTAACTTTAAAAAACTATATTTTGTATTTAAATGTGGGTGATTTTCTTTTTTTTTTAAATATTTTTTATTTTTAAGAAAAGGTGATTTGCTTTCTTTTGAAATTTAACAGAAAAAAAACTTTTTATGTTGGACATTTTTGAAAAAAAAAATTATTAATTTATTTACTGAAATTCATATTCAAAACATGACTTACAAACTCGTAGCATGTTTTTTTTGCCTTATTCCTTTAAAAATTCTTGCAATTTTTAAAGAAAAAAATATTGTTTTTTTTCCTTTTAACATTTTGGTAATTTTTTTTTTTTTAAGAAAAACTTTAGAAGTCACATTTTCTTTAAAACATTTGAGGGATTGAATTTTAACCACGGTGCATTTACACATCCAGCTCACACTGTCACCATACAAAGCTGGCTGATAATTGGCAAAATATCCATTTTAATTTAAATCTAATTTAAATATGAACATAAATAAAATAAACGGATGACATTTTAGTAAATACTAAAAAGGCTGATGTACCCATGTAGGCCACGTCCTTCCACTCCAGCCTCCTCTGCTCCAGCAGCGGCTTCAGGTCGTTCAGCGGCTCCTCGCTCACCTGGACGACCTGGCAGCCCGTCCTCTTGGCCAGTTTGTCCGCCAGCGACTGGGCCACGGGGTCCGCGCTGGAGGTCAACAGCACGACCTGCAAGAGTCGAGACAGCGTGCGATCAGATCACCTGACCCAAGTCAACAACGCTTTTTAGAGAGACGACAAATTCAAACCTCCATCTCTTCTCTCTGCAGCATGCGGATGCCCTCCGTGTCTCTGCTGTTTATGGACACCATCTCCTCTCCGGACACCGACAGGAAGATCCTCCCGTCCGTCAGACATCCGGAAACACTGCAGAACATCAGGCGAACCACCTCCGGCGAGGCCCGACCGAAGTATCCGTACCTGTGGGGAGAAGAAGTGCAGACTGGATGTAAAAAAGAAGAGGAACAAAAGAGCGGGTAAAGAAATTACGACTTTTTGGACAAAATCTGTGAAACGGCAGAAAAACCAGTTTTCTTAAAAAAAAAAAAAAAAAAAATCAGTTTTCGATAAAAATTGTTGAAAACTTTTAAAGAAAACATGCTTTTCAAACCCATGGTCTTCTTTCAAAATACATTTTAAGAAAAAAAATAAATAAAATAGTTCCACCACTTTTCCAAGCCAGGAAAATGTTATTGTGAAATTCCATGATGTTTCCAGGTTTTCCATGACTTTAGGAGCCCTGACCTCACCTGCGAACCCTCTGCTCTGCCACGGGCCAGTCGATGTCCACATCGATGTCCACGCTGTACTCTGGCATCATCTCGTAGTACGCCACCTTACCGCCCTGGAGAGAGCGAGACGTAGGAATGTGACGGCAGCAGCAACACGAAACGAATAATGAGCGTTAAATTTAGGAAAAAGGTTTCAGAGTTTGCAAATCGCTGCTCATTCAAGGTCTGAGCGCACGTCAGTTACCTGCAAGATTCCTCCGTTCACCAGGTCTCTGGTGGTGAAGTAGAACGAGCCGTTCTCGCACAGCTCGCCGTCCCAGTCCTGACGCCGCGGACGGTTGGCCGGGTCCAGATTCAACGGCTCCGTCAACTCACCCGCTGGAAGGAGGCAGGTAAGGGGTTAAAAACAGGGACACTCAGCTTTGCTCGAGGGCTCGGCAGGCCCCGACATGTTTCTAGGATTTCAGGACGTTTCTCAGATTTTAGGATGTTTCTCGGATTTTGGGACATTAGAGGTTAGCGAGGACCTCTGTCAGTGGGTGTAGAGATTCTCCAGTTGCACTTTATTTTATAAATAAGCTCTATTTTGATGCTTTTTTATGCACTTCGGCACCTTATGTATCCTTAAAGTACAAAATCAATCACCGGTTTGAGTCACTTTATTTTTATTATGAATTAGAAAATGATTGGGGGACCAGATGTGGATTGTGGGCCATACGCTGAGAATCACGGGGTTAAAAGGTTCATCCTACCACACACAGCTTTAACAAGAGACCGTTTCTTATTACCTAACGAACGCGTTTCATTTGTATTATCAGTTAGGAGTGACCACGCCTGAAGATTGTGTGAATTATGTGTATCACAATAGTTTGAAAAACTGTCAAAAAAACACACAAAACCAAAACAGGGTTCCCACACTGTCTTGAACATCAAATTCAAGGACTTTTCAAGGATTTCTAGGCCCCACTCCGTCAATTTCAAGCACCAAGCGCAGCATAGTTTGAGACAAGGATTGAGGCGCTTCAATGATCCACATCTCCTATATACCATTATAATACACCTGTATATGGTATTTATTTATATTACCATATAAATACCAGTATATGGTAATTAGAATCGATTAAACTTATTTTTTGTGTAAATCTTTATGACAAATAAATCATCAGTTGCAGAAATAAACAAAGTTCTTGCATTGGTCATTAAAACCACTAAATTATATCAATAAAAGTCTCATAACTGTTGGGATTAGACTGTGATGTAGTCTGCGTCATCTGTCGCTGCAGATTAAATCTCGGCTGAAATGTGGACCGTTGACTTACATCCTTTCTTGACCTCCTTCCAGCGGAAGTGGTGCCTCCGGACCACGGAGAAGACCGAGTCAAAGCCCTGCAGCGTGATCATCTCCAGGGCCTCCCTCAGATGGAACGGATGGAGACACGGTGACGTAGCCTGAATGTTGCAGATCACATCCACCTCTAAAAACAGACAAAAAAAAGGTTAAATATGCAGCCGAGGTGTCAGAGTTTCAAACGGGACACAAACAGCAATCTCCTGGTTGCAAGTCCGTGTTTGTTTGACCGATCCACCACCAGTCCCCCCGCCGCACGCAGACTTTCTCGCCTGTTATTCGAATGAATACAATATTACATACCGCCCGAGCCTACTGTGAGTGTCGCCATGAATAACAATAACTGTACAACGATGCAGAACTCATTTTCGGTGGTGGTTTAGAGTTTTTTTAAGGACTTCAGAGTCCTTCACTGTCTGCATGCTGGCATGTGTGGAGGCTCCAGGGCGTCTGAAGGTTAAAATCCTGCAGGATCGAGACCTTGTAGATGTTTAGACTCCAGAGTTACACACAGCCGTGTGACGAGCACGTTGGGAAAAATGCCTTTAGAAAATGTTTGATCAGGACTGAAACTCTGATCATTAATTTTGTTTTTTTATAAATAAAAAATGAATGAATAAAAATAGCTTCCACAGATACAGATAATTGGAAAAATGCCTTAATGATCAGCCAGGCCAATAATATGTCGACAGGCTGTAGATACAAAACACATAAAGATATAAAGTCTCTTTTATTTGCGCTGTAATTAGCAGCCTGATTGTGCTCGTGACTTCGGCACCGAGGCACGTTATGTACTCGGTGTTCGTCTGTTTCCTGGATGCTCTTTATCTGATGTGATATCGTATTTGTACTCCGTTTTTTTTATGATGAAAGAGTTTATATACCTGCTGCTACCATGTTGGGATAGTAGCTTTACAGAGTCAACAAAGGATTTTAATTCAAACAGCTGCTTTGTGCACTCTCTGATTAAACACACGCCATGGCAGCATTAACCCTTTGAACCCTGGAGTAATATCACTTCTCTTGTGCTGCTTTTTGTGATGCATTTAAGAGTATTTAAATCTTGGGGCAAATGAGTCGCATGGTAAAAAATGTTCCACAAATTGCAAAAAATAATTTGATTAAGAAAACTAATTTCTAAAAAGCTATGGAAAAAAGTTGAGGGAAAAAAAGAGAAATGCTAGGGAACAATTATAATTCTCATTATTTCAGATTTATAATTATGTTACAGAATATACATTTTAAGCACAGGTCATTTCCTTGTTGTTTTTTTTACTTTCTTTTTTTTGGGTCACTTGTTTTGTTTCTTTTTTATCATTATTAATTTCTTGCCAAAAGTTCCAGAAATTAATGGATTTTTAAAAATTATTTTAAAAAATCTAGCGAAAAACAATATTCATAGTGACATATTTAAAACTCTGTTACAAAATTGTAAAAAAAAAAAAAGAGAGAGAGAAAAAGAAAAAAAGGCATTTTTGTGTAATTTTCTTGATTTTTTTTTCTTTTTTTAAAGAATGTATTATTATTTTATTTATATTTTATCATTTATTATCATATTTTATCTTTTAAAACTTTAAGGATATTTTTTTGTATTTTTATTAATTATCTTACTTACTTTAGGTTGTTTTTTTTTCGCTGCTCATTACTTTTTCCCCGTGTTTGTGAAAGAAATCAACTTGCCGCGTTTCAAAGGGTTAATTCTCAGCCTGGCTGCCGTGCCACTACAGCGTGCCCGCACACATCCTGGTGTGGATTTCTTACCCGGGTTCATCCTGGCAAACTCTTGGATGGTCTCGAGCGATGTAGAAGTGTCTCTGGAGACTTCGACGCTCCTGCGGTGCACCTTGGCGCCCCAGGCGATCGCCACCTTCTCGATCTCGTCGTGGTCAGTCGAGACCCAAACACTAGAAAAATAAAGGTGCAGCCAAAGCTAGTTTGCAGTGCTTCATCTTTGCATGCTTTTTTTTGTCTTTTTTGATGATTAACGAAAAAACACATTGTGGCGATTTTTTTCTTTAAAATTTTTAAAGAAACATTTTGGTGATTTTTTTTCTTTCTTAAAAAAAACCTCAAAAGTTTGGCAAATTTTCTCAAAACATATTTGGTGATTTTTAAAGAAGCATGTTTTCCTTCAAAATCACTGCCAGAAAAACTAAAATCTGTAATACTCTCATGACACTTTTAAATCTGATCCCTGTTCACACCGAGTGTACTTACTAACAAACTACCTATATAAAAAATATATTTAGTCATATAGACACACACACACACACATATATATAGTAATGCGGTATATAACACTTTTCTTTAATCAGCAGGCTGCAGAATATGTTTCCCACTAACAATAGTTTTTAAAGTATTAGTACAGTATTTTAACTTATAGTATTATCATTACATTATTACACAAGATTATCTCTCTCTATGTGTCTGTGTGTGTGTGTGTGTGTGTGTGTGTGTGTGTGTGTGTGTGTACTTTACCTCAGAGGTCGAAAATCATATTAATAGCATCATTAGCAAAATGATTACTGTCTCTATTAACAATAGATAATTATATTAGTATACAGACCCACAGTATCTAAAGACACTTATACAAATCAATAAATGAATTGATAAATAAATAAATAAATACAGTTGAGCTATTTCGATATGTTTTATACTTTATTATTTTTATGCGGATCCTGGTCATGCGTTTTCCAAAAGTCGGGGTAGGGTTTTAAAAAAATCACACCACTTTCATTGACAATAACGAACAGTCCCTAACGCAGCCAGTCAGCGTGAGTGATTTTTGGGGAGTGTTTTCTCTCATTAAAACGCATTAACATTTTACACAGCAGTAATAAGTACCTGTCAAACATGTCGGAGTCCACCGCGGCTCTCACACACCAGCCGAGGAGCGGCACTCCGGCCAGCATCTTGATGTTTTTTAGGGGGATCCCTTTGCTTCCTCCCCTCGCGAGCAGCAGCGCGGCGACGTGTCCCTTCCCGTGCGCGCGGAGCTGCCTGCGGGCGGCCCGCGGTGCGTCCTGGTCCCCGTTATCCCCCGGAGGGCCCCTCTTCCTGGAGGACATGGCGACTGTGGACCTCTGCAGCGGCGTGAGTGAAAGCGCGTCTGGACTCTGAGTGTGTGTGATGTGTCTGACAGTAGTGCCACGCGGGAGGGTGTGTTATAAATGATGAAACTATTCCGGCTATTCTTCTGCTGCTTCTTCTTCCTCTTCTTCCTCCTCCTCTTCTTTCTTGTTTTTTTTTTCATGGCGGATAGCATACAAAAAGTTGCATTACTGCCGCCTGCTGGATTTAACAATTCAACTTAGTGAATAAACTAGTAATAGCCTAATAATAATAATAATAGTAACAACAACAACAACAACAACAACAACAATAATAATAATAATAATTAATAGTAATAACAACAACAACAACAACAATAATAATAATAATAATCAGTGATAAGAAGTATTCAGATCCTTTAATTCAGTATAAATACTAATGACACACTGATAATACTGATAATAAATGTATTATCAGGAAAATGAAAAATCTAAGAAACAAAAGACTTCACCCGCAGACTCAAAATTATTAAGAAAACAAACACCCATTTATTTTTTCAAAACACTCTCAAAACTAAAACATTATTTCAAAAGACACAGCCCAAAACTCAAAAGTATGAAAAAGAAAGAAAATTATTTTTAAAAAAAAGAAACACCCCTGAAACTCAAAATTATTAAAAAAGGGAAAAAAAACGTCAAAAAAGAATAATATAAAAATTACTAAAAAAAAAAACCCATATATTATAAACGTTTATGATTTTATGCAAAAATTGTAATATGTAAAATAAGTGAAGATTTCAGACAAATGTAGTTAAGTGAAAAGTACAATATTTCACTCTGAAATGTAGAGGAGTAAATGTATAAAGTAAGCTAGCTTGAAAAGAAAGTACTTATGTAAAGTACAAGTATCTTGAATTCAGACTAAGTGAGAATGATTAAATAAAGTCAGGCTATTACTGTGTCCTTTATGCCTCACAGCTTCCATGTAATTGTGCTTAAGGTAGGCATATTATTATTTGTTGTAGTATTACTTTTTTTTACTATTAAAAACAATGGTGATGATGATAATGATAATCATTAGGCCTATTGCTACTACGACTACTACTACTACTACTACTACTACTGCTACTACTATCACTTCTACTACTACTGCTATTACCACTACTACTACTACTAATAATAACATGAATAATAATATTAATAGCATTATTAAAACCTACTTATTACAAATCTCCACTTAATATGTTAATTTCTCCATGTTAGTGTTTTTTTTATGTCAAATAGGCTAATAAAACTGTTCGGACTAAAGAAAACGAAGGTGTGTAGCAGAAACATTGATACAAAGTTTTTAGGTAACACGGTTGAACGCTGCAGGACTCGAAAGAGTCACAATCATCAGAGGAATGGAGCGCTTTTTATTAACTAGAACTATTTGGGCGTTTCAGCAGCAGTTTCAGTCCTCCGAGAGAAAGTTATTCCACATTTCATCTGTGTGAAGGGTAAGGATGATGAGATGGGTGGATTCAAACCGGCACATTTAGAAAAGCTGCTCAACCTGCTGATCGAAACTCATTATGTGATGACTTATGATTAAAAATTGGAGCAGCAGGTAAACAGTTTGTTGGCTGTCACTCCTCTTGTGTTTTTTTTTTATCAACAGCGCCATCTTTTGATGTAAAGTCCAAATTGTTCTTTTTTTTCATCACATTTTCTTGTCTGACCTTTTTAAAACATTTTTTTAAAAAAGTACAGTTATAATTCATAATAAAAATGTCCAAAAGTGATTCATACTGATAATTGTTTTTGTACTTTTGTACATAAGATATCAGAGTGCATTAAACAGCTTCAAAATAGAGCTTTGTCCTCGCTAAGCCAGAAACATCCCAAGATCCTATAAATGTCCTAAATCTGAGAAATATCCTAATATCCTAGAAATGTCCAAAAATCCCTCAAACTTACAGAAATTAGAGAAATGTCCTAAAACCCGTGAAAAGTCCTGAACTCCTAGAAAAATTTAAAGTCCTTGAACTGTCCTAAAATCGTGCTCAAATCTTGGAAATGTCCTAAAACCCTTTAAATGTCCAAAAATCCTAAACATCCTAAAATCCAGAAATGTTTTAAAATACTGGAAATGTCCCCAAAATCCCCAAAATGACTTCATATCCAAGCAATGTGCTTAAAATACTGGAAACATCCCCAAAATCCTAAAACAACCTCATAGACATGAAATGTGCTTAAATCCTGAAAAACTGCTTAAATCCTGGTAATGCCCCAAAATTTTAAATGTAAAAAATATACTTAATGTCATAAAGTCCTAGATATAATGTCCTAGAATATAAGAAACATCCCAAAATTCTAGAAATCTCCTGAAATCCTTGAAATCTCCTAAAATCCCGGAAACATCCTAAAGTCCTAGCAAGGTCCAAAAATCCTAACATGTATGGGACTGCTGTGTCTGGCCCCTGGCCCACTGTCGTTTTGCAAAAGTGGCCCCCAAGTAAAGCAGGTTTAGTGTCCCTGTTTAAGGTTTTGGCTCATTCTCGCTGCTCTCATCAGCGTCCTTCGCCAGCAGCAGCCGGGAGCTGAAGCATTTAGCAGCTAAAGAGATGGTGGAGACCAAAAACAGAGCTAAAAGGAGAGTGAATATCAGACGTGCGTTTTTTAGATGGACAGAAATTACCTCATCAAATGAATGCTAACTGTTTTTCCATATTTGCTGCATGACTAAAACTGTTTGCAAACAACACTGAGGGTATATCCGTGTTGTGTTCACAGACAGTTTCTGTTCAGAGGTTTAAAAAGACACACCTGTAAAAGTGTCAGGGTGTTGACTTACTGTCACACGAACGGAAAATGAGTCTGATGACTGAAATTACGACCGCAGGACCCAACTGACATGCTCTGCCGCTTAGCTGCAAGAACTCTGTTGACATTTTGAGGGTGTCTTTAAACACCTTCAGCACTTACACTGTGTCCTTTCCTATAGTACAACTCATATTTGTTTTCCTCAAGATTTGTACCTCATCTTTGTCTGCTGCTTTTTTTTCTTTTTTTTTCTTGTCTGGGATGAATTCAGTTTAAATTACGTCAAATATGATGTTTCACCCAAATGCACAAACACACATCAGTTCCCAGTTTGCAGCTGTAACACCAGACAGCGTCTTACCAGAGTCAGCGTGCACATGTAGTGTATTATCACAGAAGCTTTTCTCTGTGTTAACAATTACACACACACTGGTATGCTACCTGACCAGTGCTCCCACTGCTGAGAAAACACAGCCCTTTAAATTAAAGTATGCAGGCTGATCTCATCACATGACATTTAAAGAAAACTGAAGAGAATCGGAAGTCAAAAATTGATATAAGATGTACCGAGATACCGAAACTGGCTGTTTTATAGGGCCCCTTGTGCAAAATGACAAGAGGTCAGGGGCCAGTCACAGCATGTTTATAGGATTTAGGAACATTATGAACATATCTAGGAGATTTTCGAGGGCTTAAGGACATTTCCAAGATCTTCTGACATTTCTAAGATTTTAGGATGTTCTTAAGACTTTAGGACATTTGTATGTTTTTAGGACATTTTTCAGATTTTGGGACATTTGTAGGATTTAGGACATTTATATGATTTTAAGCATTTTTAGGATTTTAAGAATTTGTCCTACAATCTTGATAATGTGCTCTTTAAATGGCAGAAAAACACTCCACTACAGAATTTTGTTGGTCAGTGGTGCAAGTATTTTCTGCTGCCTCAAAATTGTGAAAAATGCGTTTGGCGCAGCCCGTTCTCAGTCTCGTAGCTGATTTGACAACCCTTTTGGCTTAAGCTTGCGGCGCCAAAAGTCACCATGCACGTCCCCATCAAACACCGCTGGATGGCATCAGGTTGAAACGTAACAGTACTCATCGCAGTTTGCAGCTCTGCAGCAGCACTGCAACAACAGCTCTGTCTGTATGAACGCCGCAAGTACGCGAGTCGCAGCAGCTCAGCAACGTAGCAGTCACGCCCTGCTCACCCATGCAGTGTTTCCCGGGCGTTAGTTCGATGTTCTGCCGCGTGTTTTTTTTCATTCTGCCACTGGGGGCCGCCAAAGTCACAGATTTACAAATCCTACACTTCAGAGATTTAAATTACGCATAACAAACTGTGGTTACTATGGCAACAGTGCTCTGAGCTGCATTTCCAGTGACACAAACACAGTTATTTGCTCAGAGGGGCCATAGATAACAACATCATGCTTCACATTGTTGTGACATTCTTTACATCAACCTTGTCTGTTATTTTCATGTATTCGGCATCTTGTATATATCTGATCTATAGATTGTGCACCAGGGATACTCAGCTGGGGGGGGGCACTTTTGTGAAAAGACAAGAGGCCAGGGGCCAGTCACAGCAGCCCCACAGCAGGCTACATGTTTCTAGGATTTTAGGACATTTCTATGATTCTGGGGCGTTTTTTTCATATTTAGTACATTTCTAGGATCTTAGGATCATTCCTTGGGTTTAAGGATGTTTCTAGGACATTATGACATTTCTCAGATTTTAGGACATTGCTAGGATTTTGGGGTGTTTCTTGATTTTAGAGAATTTCTTAGATTTCAGCATGTTTCTAGGATTTTAGGACATTAGGGGCTTAGCTAGAAACTCTATCAGAAGTTTTGGGGATCCTCCACTGACGCTTTTTTTGATAAACAAGCTCTATTTTGATGCTGTTTTATGCACTCTGACACCTTATGTATACTAAAAGTACAAAAACAATTCCCAGTTTGAATAACATTACTTTTATTGTGAATTAGAAAATGTTTGGTGGTCCACCTGGCACCCTATTGAGTGGATCACTGATCTACTGTCTATGGATAAATACTTCATCCAACCCCACTTAAAAAAACCTGAACTATCCCTTTAAATCTTTATGTGCACTAATTTAGAGACATTTAGGGCAAAAGTATCGCACTGAAATCACAGACTGTCTCTAGCTTATAGATCTTTATGAGGAAAACAAAATTTGAAGGCGATGCGACATAAGGGATGATAGTTTCGATGACAGTTATGAAGAGGCTTTAAAGGAGAAACGAGAGAGGAAGGAGGAGAGCAGCTCATCTGCCTGAACTACTCCGACAGCCCAGGCGGCATACCGTTCATTCATTCACCGTGCACCACTCCTCCCATCAGACACCTCGCCTTCACAACCACTGTGACCTCCGTTCAACCAGAGGAGCCATCAGCTGACAAATGTTTTCCCAGTGTGTCTATTTTTGTTTTTATCTGCACATGCAAGAGGCAAACGCTGCAGGTGGAGGGAGCAGAGAAACATTTAAAGAGTCGGCTCAACAAGAACTGAAAGCAAAGAGGAGAATTTAGATCTCAATGATATCTGTCACAGTTCGATAGCCCAAAAACGTGGTTACTGCAATTAAACCTGGATCCACATCAGGTTTACTGCAAAACTTTTCACAGGATATTTAATCCTTTGAAATCTGAGAAAATTTCTATTTCTTTTGAAAACACGGGGAAAAGGCAATGAGCACCTTTGAACAGAAAACAGAAAACAAAAAGGTGACACAAAAATAGCCCTGAAAATAATTTTAAAAAATACCCCTGAAAATAATTTTAAAAATAGCCCTGAAAATAAAATTTAAGAGGGGGGAATTAAAAACAGGATGCACCTTTTCTGGTAATTTTCAAATTTTTTCTTCTTTTTTCCAATAAAAAAGGGAATAAAATAAATATTTTGAGGAAAAAATAAATAAAATAAATATGTGATGGAAAAAGAATCGGTTGAGCCTCGTGAAATGGGGTTCGGGGACTCCAAAAACACAGTCACTGACATTTATTTGGAGGATTCAGGCTATTCAGTTACACAAAACAATATTTTTTTCTAAGCTGTGAAAGTGAAATAAGGGACGAACGACATATTTTTCTGTTGCACTTTAATTCGGAGATGATGGAGACGAGAGAAAGAGGAGGAGCTGTGTTACATGACTGCTTAGATGTCTGATTCTGCCTCCTCCTGTGTGTTATTATGTTTGAGTTTCAGGTGTTTTGAGAGGCCAGTTAGGGCACGTGTGTGTGTGTGTGTGTGTGTGTGTGTGTGTGTGTGTGAGGTTTATCACAAAGACAGGCGAACAGTGGAGAAGCAGGATGGGATGGTAAACACACACAGCAGGGGGGCAAAGGAGGGGCAAACACTGATCTGAATGAGCCATTTACATCTCCACAGGCCGATATTTGTCCTTTTAACTGTAATATTGTACCAGATGAAGTACTTTGATACTGCTGTTAAACGACAGCATCGCTGAGACGTGCAGAATTTTAACAGCGAGGCTCTTCTGTACTATAAATCCACAGAAACCAGCAGATAAACCTGCAGGTGTGAAGGCACCTTTCATGACGTTTAAACCTTTAAAATATGAACAAATTGGTTCAGTTTCTTTGGAAACACAGGAAATGAAATAAAGGTTAAAAAAAAAGTTCCAAAAAGCACAGAAAAAAATATTTTAATACAGATGTAGGGAAAAATATCAAGGGAAAAAAAGGAAAAATCCAGGAAAAAATGTTTTTATAATGGATATATTTATCTAAAATGTCAAAATTAGTAGATTTTTATTTTTTTTTTTCTTTCTTTTTATTTATTTATTTATATTACCCCTCTCTCTCCGCCTGTCATACTTAGAGGCCACGACTTTTGTACATGGGTGCCCACTCTACCAAGTGAGCTCCGGGACACCCCGTATTTTGTATTTTTGTTGTCTCTTGGGGTCTCTTTGAGGTCATTTTGTGTCTTACTGTGTTTTTTTGTGGGGGTTTACGTACTCCTTTGTGTCTTTTTTGTGTAATTTTGTGTCATTTCTAGTCATTTAATGTCTCTTTGGGGTCATTTTGGGTCTCTCTGAGCTAACTTTGTGTCTTACTGAGCTCATTTTGTGTCCTTTTCAGTTGCTTTTAGTCACTCTATAGTTATTTTTGTCACCTTGTGGTTGTTTTATGTCGTTTTGTAGTTCTCTGGGTCTCTTTTAGGTCATGTTATGTCTCCTTGAGCTAATTTTGTGTCTTTTTGCAATGACTTTCTGTCACTTTGTGGTCATTTTCATCACCTTGTGGTTGTTTTGCGTCATTTTGTAATCCTTTCGATCTCTTTGTGTTTCTTGGAGCTAATATCGTGTCTTACTGAGGACATTTTGAGTCTTTTTTTGGTTGTTTTAGGTTGCTTTGTAGTTATTTTTTGTGTCATGGTTGTTTTGTGTCATCTTGGAGCTAATTTTGAATGTTACTGAGATCATTTTCAGTCTTTAGGCTTTTATTTATAGGCCTAATGCAAATCTTCTCAGCTTTTGAACTCCGGGGGTTATGTGTGTGCAGGCCATGTATGTTTCTGTATGTCTCTGTTGTACAACATGCCCCTCGCCCCCTTCCTCACACCCTTTCCCCCCCAAATTTTCTTCTTCTTCTTGTCATCTGCACCGTTTCCCCACACCTTAAAGCAGAATGGAGAAGAGGAGGAGAAATGGAGAGGAGAGCCTGAGAGAGAGGAGGGAGGGTAAACCGGTTCAGCAGGTATACTGAGGCCTAACCCAGACTCTTCCCGGCTTGTCACCGTTATTTCTGACGCGCATGCGCGCTGGCGCCTGTTTCCTGCTTTTCAAATGAGTACCTGTGCTGCCTCTTGACCCACCTCTGTCGACTGTGTGTGTGTGATCAGGATACAATCCACCGTTTTTTTCCCTCGAGCCTACCTCAACCCGCTCTCTCACCCACGCACACACACTCCCGTTATTTCAGGGCGCCGGAGGTGAGATTCGTCTTTACCTGTCCGGGTTGCACACCTGAGCGGACTCACCTGTCCGCCGAAAGACGCCTCGTTGTTTTTGATTAACAACGAAAATCTAGTTTAAAGAAAAGTGTGCGAAGGAAAAAAAGGAGATTAAAGAGGCACGCAGCTCGCGAAACGACAAGAAAGGTGCGAGCAGGAGGACGAGGGGACCGACACCTTCCATTTTTTTCCTTCAAACTTTGGAGTTTCCTGCTTTTGTAACTTTTTTGTGACGTCGCGACTTTTCCAAAAACTCCCCAAAAGAAGGACTGCGGTTTAATTAAGCATGCCGAGGGCCTTTTTGGTGAAAAAGGCGAATGTTTCGCCCGGAAAGCGGAACTGGAGCGAGCTCCCTGATCATGAGCGAGGGGACGTCTACATCCCAGGTGAGTCCACGCTGCTGTAATGAGCCATATTTGTTGCATAAAAACAAACCGAGCCAAGCGGCGGCGGGTCCGGACGCGTTTTTGGGTGCGCTTTACGCACGGATTTGTGGGTTTGATGCATTATGGGATCCAACAGGAATGTGAGGGTGGAGGGTGGGGAGGGGGTCAGGTTGTGACTGTAACGGGGCGGCTGCAGTCAGGGGCCACCGAATAACGGGAAACCCAGCGGGCCGTGGAGACAGAGCAGCTCCTGGGTGAAGTTGCGTATGTTTGTCTCCTGAGTTATTTAACCATTTAAAACTTTGCAAAAACACGAGAGGGAGGCAATTAGCAATTTAAAAAGACCTAACGCAAACATTAGCAAGACTAGAAAATGACCTGAGAAGTCAAACAAACAAACAACAAGAGATGACACACATAAAAAAGAACATTTATTTGAGAATATGTATAATAAAACTAAATAACTAAATGACAAAAAACACAACATGTAACATAATTTTAACATTTTTAATATTTAACAATACTTCTGAATATAGTTTTCTAGACATTTGATTTCTTGAAAAAAACAAGACATGGTCCAAAATATAATATAATAATAATAATAATAATAATAATAATAATAATAAAAAACCAAAATACACAAAAAAATACTGAAAATTGCTAAAATATATATATATGAAATAAATACAAAAATAAATACATAAATATTTTTTTCTGTAACATAATTTTAAATATGAATATAATAATTCTGAAGATAGATTTTTGGACATCATTCCTAGTTTATTTTTAATCTTCCCAATAATAACATTTAATGTTTACTAGCTTTTTTTCTTGTCTTTTCTGATTTCTTACTATCTGTCATTTCTTGCCAAATTGCTTACTGCCCTTCCACCTCCCTTCCACTTTGCCCATTTGAGTGTTTTGTTTGCGTAAAAAAGGTATCAGATCGGAGAGTATCAGCATTAAAATACTGTTTTCTAATTAAACATATTATTATCATTATTATTAAATATGTATCAGCTCAAAGGTCGGTATGTTTGCGCTTTTATTCTCATATCTGTCACGGTGTGTTGCGGCCTAACGAGCTATATCACAAAGGGCCCGTTGCTTTTCACATATCGACCTTCAACCCCAGATTGCAGCGCTCTTCCTTGTTAACACTTGACTGACTTATAGTCCAAATATAGACCTTTTATATATGTTCCTCTGACTAATCATTATATTATATATCCGCCTTTTAAACCTCTGGTACTTTAGTGATTCTGTAACAATCGTTTGAGCCTTCGTGGATGAGTTTTACTACTTTTACGCACATCCTCAGATCAAAAATAACACGATATTATGTGACACGGATCAGTGGAGCACTTACTGTGACTCAAATAACGTTTTCTGGCTTCTCAGCTGAAAACAAGAGCTGACATGTTAACTGTCACATTTGAACTCGATGTTTCAGTCTTCAGTTATTCTGTGTTTGCCTCCAACTTTGCATTTAAATCACAAGTAAAGGGAGTCCACCTCTTTCCCAACTCTGGAGAACAGTCTCCATTGTTGCCATCGGCGGAGTTTTTATTGTAAGACCACGCTGGTATCAGATAACAAGTAACGGACTACACCCTAAACCTCTCTCTCTCTCTCTCTTTCTCTCTCTGTCTCCCCCTCCCCCCTTCTCTCCTTTTTTCTCCTCATCTCATCACCGTTAACTTTTAATCATTGACTTTTACATCCTCTCTGGTGTTTGAAACCGGAACCTTTGGATGAAGTAAACCGCTAACTCTTAATTTTCAGGTAATTTAAAATGTAAAAATAAACCCAGATACAACTATAATCCTGCAAAGTTACATTAAATAATTGTTTAAAAAAAGCATTCAGGTGTTTCTGGAATCAACAACAAGTCTTCCAAAGTTCATTTTACACACAGAAAAACACAGAAATGGACTTTGCAAATAGCAATCTGAGGCCTCTCGAAGTCTTGGAAACTTCATATACCTTGGAAGTTTTGGAAAAGTCATGGAATTCTGTTTTTAAAAAACCCTATAATAATACACAATGTGCTCAAGGACCATTGGATATTGGAAAATGTGAAATTTGTAATTAATTTTCACTTTCTGACTGTAGGTATATATATGCTTTTTAAATCCTCATATAAAGAAAAACTGGCCAAAATTTTAAAATCAATCCAAAAAATGAAAAAAATATTGCCAACATTTTTCTGTAAAAGTTGTTGAAACAATTAAAGAAAGAGGAAAAACAGTTAACTTTAAAGGCTGTATTTTCTATTAAACAAAGCAAATATGGCCCAAATGTTTTCATTAAAACATTTGGACCATTTTTTCTCTGTTTTGGCAACTTTCTTTGTTAACTGTTTTTCCTCTTTCTTTAAAAAGCAGCCCCACATTTTTAAATAAAATAAAATGAAACTTTTAAAGAAAACAAAAAAAATCACCAAAAGTTTTACAGAAAAAATGCCAAAATTTTGTAAATTTAAAATATCAAAAAGTTATTCAAAAAATTGAATGTTTTTGTTTTTTTTTCTTTAAAAAATGGCAGTAAAATAAATTCCAGATAGAGCCATTTAAAGTTGGATCCACCTCCTCCAATACAAAATAAAAACAGTGCTTAAAAAATGATTTTATATGCCTCCCCCTTTTTGCATCACCCCCTCCCCTCTTATAAATATCTAATAGTCCCAAAGTTATAATCAAATATTCAGTTTTAATCCTGTTCTGAATTCTTAATATACATATATGCATATTTTAAAAAGCTAAAATTTAGTAATTTAGTAATGGAAAAGGAACAGATCAGGAGTATTGATGGTTGTTTTAGTGAATGTGTGGTCTTTAAAATTAGCCTCAAAGTCAGGAAATGTACTGGAAAGTTAAACTGTTCGTTGACCTTAAGTGACGTCCAAGATGAAGAGATCGAGCCGTCGTCCAAACGTCACATTTGTCTCATGAAAAGACAAACGTTATGTCTTTAAGATAGAAAAACACACACAGAGCGTCAGAGCTTAATTACGCTCAACTCACCGAACCCAGCAACAGCTAAAGTTTCTGGTATGTGCCGTTACTTGACGTACCTGCCCAACGTGTGTTTTTGTGTGAGGGTGACAGCACACACACACACACACACACACACACACACACACACACACACACACACACACACACACAGAGGTATGATAATTGCAGTCAGAAGCAGGCGGCTTGTTGAATACTTTTATGAGGCTCCAGATGCCATCAGTTTGGACAGTTTTCTCACTCTCTCTCTCTCTGTGAGTGTGTGTGTGTGTGTGTGTGTAGTGTACGAGTTTATTTTTATCTCTTCATCCTCAAAAATGTGCCGAGGCCTGTTTCTGATGTATCATCAGTCCCCAAATCAACCTCTAACTCACACACTCACAACAAGTGTGTGTTACCTGATATCACTCACAACATGCAGCCGGTTCATCTGAGGTCAAACGTAACATTTCTCAAATAAATAAATAAATGCATTCAGTTTAATAAGCAACAAAAAAGAGAAACTCTAACTGAGACGAAAGAAGAACCTGACAAAATGGAAATGCAAACATATCTTATTACAAAGTGAATGTGAGTGACTGTTATTGATGCCTTTGAATCTACATTTATAAAAAGGTTGATAAACTTGTTTTTTGGGGTTATTTTTAGATAATCGTAAGATTTATCTGTATGGGACAATCCAAGTTTCAGGAATCAGGAAAGAAATTTAAACATGAAGTAATAAATAAGAACATGAATGAAGACAACGAAGGAAAATTTGCTTTTGTTATCGATACATAATTAGTTAATGAAAAGCACGAGAGAGCAGGGGCGTATTCTGAGACAGTGGGCCCCTGGGCACAGACGTGCAGAGGGCCCCACCACCCCGGCGACAGGGGATAAAGATATCCAGACTTTGTGGTAGTTTGTGTCAAGTCATTACGCATCTTTTTTGTTGTTTGTCTCTTTGTGTCTCCTTGAGGTTGTTTTGTGTCTTTTTGTAGTCCTTTGGGACCCTTTGAGGTCTTTTTTCGTGTTGTTGCAGTGATTTTATTTTCTTTTTTGGTTGTTTTGTGTCTCTTTGCTGCATCTTTTTTCTTTGCGTTTTTTAAGACATTTTGTGTCTCTTTGTGGTTGTTTTTTGTTTCTTTGAGGAGTTTGTCTTTTTGATTGTCTTGTACTGGTTTTGTGGATTCTGAGTTAATTTTATGTTCATTTAGTGTTGTTTTATGTCTCCTTTAGGTTGTTTTGTGTCTCTTTTAAGTGTTTTGTTTTGTCTGTTTGGTTGTTTTGTGTCTCTTTGAGTTTTTCTTTTCTTTTTTTAAAAGTAATGTTGTGTCTTGTGGGTTTTTTGTGTCTCTATGAAATAATTTTGTGTCTTTTCTGTAATTTTGTCTCTTTGTGGTATTTTTCCCCTCTCTTAAAGTTATTTTGTGTCTCCTTGTGGTTGTTTTGTGTCTTCTGAGGTCATTTTGTGTCTTTTGTAGTTGTTTTATATCTCTCTGTACTCACTTTGTGTCTCCTTGTGGTTGTTTTGTGTCTTTGAAGGAAGTTCAGTGAACCAGCTGCTCTCTAGCTTTATATTCCCCTCTAACACAAATGTGGCATCAATCCTCTCGTCTCGGCCGGCCGATTTATCCTTTTGACTTCGATTATAGTTTCTGAGTTCACTGTGTCACACTGAGGGTTTCCTGAGGCTGCAGCGAGGTTAATGTTTATTGGATGGGAGGAAATGTAACGGACCCTGAAGACAGCCTATTGCAGCAGACAGCACGCCTTTGGCAAACACACACACACACACACACACACACACACACACACACACACACACACACCCTGTGTTTGTTAAAGTTATCTACCGATTGTTGACTCTCTTTCTCTCAGCGGAGTTAAATGGATGGAGAGAAAATATCAAAGACGTTCATTCAGGACGACAGCTCTCTCTCTCTTTCTCTCAAAGTAGAAACTTTTGGGGTATTTCGAACTCCTTCAACCTCGACCCCACCATCACACACACACACACACGCTTTACCCAAACACACACACACTTCATTCATTGATGAGGGAGGAGGTGAACAAACAATACAAATGAGATTAAATGTCCAGCCAGCAGCAGACACCATAGAAACCATCACCACGCAGGAAGAATTAAAGATTTCAAAAACGCGCAGTTCACATGTCCCACTTTTCTGCTTCCCAGACTGAACATCCGTTACACGATAAATGATCTTAAAATGATCGTTTGACTCCTAGTCTGAATGCAGCACAGGAAAAGTGATGTTGGGTGTGAAAGGGTTAATGGACTGATGGTTGCAGCTGTCAGGGAGTTCCTTTTCTAAATTGTTGATATTGAAATATTTCAAACAACGCCCTGCCCCAGTCAGTGTAAACTCATTATTGAGATCTGTGGAGGCTGTGTGAGTGTTATCTCTTCATCAAATATGAAAGCTGCTGACACACACGCACACAGAGCCATCGGTGTGTGTGTGTGTGTGTGAGACAAAGTGTACCGTTACCTCCGCTGCCTCACACACACGTCCTCTCATCTTTATAGCTCCCTGTGCGGCTTCATTTGCATCTACATTTGAGTTTTATCTGATTGAGAATCGACTGATTCGTTGTCATTGCCGAGCAGAACCACACCTGCCTCAACACACACAGACACACACACACAGACACACACACACACACACACACACACACACACACACACACACACACAAAGACACACACACACACCTGTCTGCTGCTATGACTTTACATCGCTCTTCTTTGAGTGCTGTTTTGTTATAATGTGCTCACACACACACACACACCCACACACCCACACACACACACACACCCACACACACACACACACACACACACAGGCATCCACCCCTGCGGAGGTAGATTGTTTGAGGAAGGTTCAGAGCCGGTGCTGCAAGACTGTCTGGTTGGACAAGTCTAACTGTAATGGCAATGCGTGTGTGTGTGTGTGTGTGTGTGTGTGTGTGTGTGTGTGTGTGTGTGTGTGTGTGTGTGTGTGTGCGTGCATGCGTGCGTGTGTGGGGGCATGTATGTGCATGCAAAATAAGGGGCGCAAAACAATAGGCTAAACATGTGCACACCCACACACACACAAATACATATTTAACTCTGCGTGTTTGCTAATTGAGAGATTGTGCAAATATGAACGGGTGCAGGCCGGCCGGCTACCTGTTGGGAAATTTTATAGTATTTCTTACCCTTTTACCTTGTTTTCTTGCACTCAGTTCTCATTTTCTGTCTATTTTTAAAGACGTGTCGGATTTTAAAGATGCAGTGGCATTTACAAATCTAACTATGGCAACTATAAGATCAATCACTATAAGATCAATGAAAGTGTGGCACTTGTAAAGAAAAGTCAGATTTTCATGGTTTGCGTATGTGTCAGATGTATGTCCCACTGTATAAACCAGCGCACATCCACACAGACACTAAATCACTCATCAGAATATTCAACTATACTAAATATTCCCTCTTAAACAGTTTGTACAGTCATGAAAAACCTGGAAATCATGGAATTGACTAAAAGCAATTTCAAGGTCTACCTCAAAGTTATGGAAAAGTCATGGAAATCCGTTTCACCAACACGTGTAATGACACATTATGTGTTCAAGGACCATCGGAAATGTGAAAATCCAATGATTGTTTCTGTTTCTACAGTTTCTGGGTGTGATAAATGGCCTAATTTTGGTGATTTTTAAAGAAAACCATTAGTTTGAATGGCATGTTTTCTTCAAAAATCAACTTTAAAAAAAAAAGAAAAAGTTGTTTTCTTAAAAATTATTCAAAAAAAGTTTTCTTTTAGAATTGCCAAAAATAAAAAAAAGAAGCCATCCCATTTTCTTGAAAAATTACAAATGTTTTCAATATTGTTGCCAAAATCTTTTCTTGAAAAATCAACAAAATAAAGAAAAAATCCCCAAAATATATATATGAAAAATCACTAAAATGTTTTTTAAAAAATATAGAAATAAATGTAAAAAAAATTATGAAATATTTGACTTAGTTTTTTTTTTTTAATTTCCAAATACTTTCTTTAAAGGTGCCAAATATTTTTTAAAAAAGAAGATGTCCAACATCTTTTAAAGATATTTTAAAAAATTCCAGTAAAAAAGTTCCTCATCAATGCTTAAAAAAATGATTTGTCTTGCCCCCCTCTTTTGGCACCAAAACGCCCCGCTCTCATAAATAACAAACAGTCCCTACATTATACTTAAATATTCAGTTCTCATCCTTTTCTGAACTCATTTTAAATAATATATATGTATTGTATTGTATTATTAGTATTGATGGTTGTTTTATACGGTGATTAAAATTTGCCCCCAAAGTCCTGGAAAAGTCCTGGAAATTAATTGTTAAAAATGTGTATGAACCCTTTTTTTCTCTCTCTCAGTCTCCATCTTCCCTCCGTCCGTCCTGATGATGGAAGCCGAAGCCAGCCTCGCAGAGACGACGCCGCTCTGCCTCACCAAACAGTCTCTCTCCGACACGCAAACACACGCCGAGCTGCCGTCCAGCACCATGCTGGGCCGACCGCAGAGCCCGGCGCCCTCGTCGCCGGAGGAGAGGTCAGAGGTCAGAAGGAGGTCGCAAGGCGGCTCCACATACATCCGCTCCAAAATGAAGGTGAGGAAACGAGCAGTGACTGACAGAGAGAACGTGGAGAGCAGAAACAAAATGTCTAAACATATTTAATCTGTCAGTTGGAGAGAACTTTGAGTTGTTTTTTCTTCCAAAAATGAACATTAAAGCCTTTTATTCATCTCCGAGTTTGACTTTTCTCCAACTGTCAAATATCACGATGATAATTCTTAAGCTGCTACACAATTACAAAAAGTAGGGAGGAGTTTACGACTGATATATGTTGATTAAATGTTCACAATTACACATGTCTACGCCCCTTACATTTTTATTTTTTTTTTAATTGGATGGCTTATTTAACTTACAGCCCAGGGGCCAAATCTGGCCACGGACAGGGTGCCTCGACATTTTCTAATTACAATAAAAAATAAAATGATTCACACTTGGAATTTTTCTTCCAAAAATCCCAGAAACAGCCTAAAATCCGAGAAACGTCCTGAAATCCTTCAAATGTCCTAAAACCTTAAAAAATGTCCTAAAATCCTAGAAACATGTGTGGGGCTGCTGTGACTGGCCCCTGGGCTCTTGTCATTTTGCAAAAGTGGCCCCCAAATAAAGGATCCTTGTCCTAATGAAACTAATATGTCAGTTTATTATCATTTCAAGTATCATTTCTCTTCTGCAGGTGCGACTTCGTCCAATAATGAGTCGATTTTAAACTTATTTTTTGTGTTGAGTTTCAGCTTGTTGTTGCATTTAAAGTGATGGAAATCAGATAAAATAGTTTAAAAATGCAGAGAAATTCACCTGAAGTCAATAAAAATGTCAGTTTTAATGTTTTTGCTCTTTATTTCCACCGAAGGTAACGACAGGCGAGTTACCGCCCGACCCCTCTGCTCCTCCTCTCTCTCTGCCTGCCATCCCCGCCCCGCCATCACTAACCCCGAACACCGCTGTGATGGCAGTTGCCATGACAACAAAACCTGACCCTGTGGAAGCGGTCTCCATGACAACCAGATCAACAGGCCAAAATCTGAGTTCGTTGTTTGTGTGCCAGGTGCGTTTTGGTTGAAGCTTTTAAACTGGAATCTAGAATGATTTAATTTTCAAATAAAATGCAGTATTTTTATTACACTGTTGCACTGTGGAGAATCAGGATATTTACTTTCAACATTCTCGGCTCTCAAAATGTTGGAAAATAAGATATTTTTAAAATTATTTGTGACAGTTTGGCTTTAAGGATACGCAGTACTTCCTGATAAAAATGCTGAATTTAAACTGTTTGTGTCGCTGCAGGTTTGCCAGAAGACCTTCCAGTACCAGCGAATGTTAAACAGACACCTCAAGTGTCACAACGAGACCAAGAGACACCTGTGCAGCTTCTGCGGCAAAGGCTTCAACGACACCTTTGACCTCAAGAGACACGTGCGCACACACACAGGTACCTGCACGCTCTCGTGTCGTAAATTAATGCTGAAATAAAGAAATAACTGCAGAGACCTCGTTTACATACAGACGCAAAAATTAAATAAATGTAGCGGTAGAAAAAAATGAAACAAATTTAATATATTAATTTATTCATGTCCAGTTTATTTATTAACTTTTATGTATTCATTAATGCATTTATCTATTTTTTGTTTTTCTGTGTATTTATTAATTTGTTTATTTATGCATTCATTTTTTTCTGTTCTTATTTTAGTATTTATTTACATCCATATTTATTTATTCCTGCATTTATTAATACAAGTATTTATTTATTTTTAATAAATTAAATTCTTTAATTTATTATTTATTTATATTTTTTCTGTTTATATTAATACTTAAATCATGTTTTATCCTGCATAGAGGTAATCGAATCCTTTCTTTGGGTAAAAGTATTAATACTTTACTTTAAAAATACTCTCTTAGAAATAGAAGTCCTGCATCAAAAAGTTTAAGTAAGTAAAAGTATTTATTAGTATTTATAAGTATTTAAGGTAAAATTAAAATAAATAAAAGAAAAGAAAAAAAACATTAAATCCTTTTGAAAATCAGTTCAAAAAACTAGTGAACAAAAAGTTTTTCTCATTTTTGCATAAATAATATAATATTTATCTGTCTGTTGAATTATTGATTAATCCACTAAGTAATTCAGACGTATAAACTGTTAAGTAATTTAATTTATACCCAAAACATCATATTTTATAAACTCTTCATGTGGCTTGGATGGAAAAAAACTCTTTTATTAGATCAGTGAATCTGTACAATAATTACAGTGGAATATAAGTAGAAAGCTGCATGAAAAGAAAATACTGAAGTACAAGTACCCTAAATTTGTACTTGAGAGTATCACCACACACACATGCATTAACAGAATAAATGCAAAACTTTGACATTTGTCACGTTTTTTGTTCTCAAACAGGAGTCCGTCCCTACAAGTGCACCCTGTGCGACAAGGCCTTCACCCAGCGCTGCTCGCTGGAGTCCCACATGAAGAAGATCCACAGCGTCACCCAGAAGTACGCCTACAAGGAGCGACGCAACAAGCTGTACGTCTGCGAGGAGTGCGGCCTCACGTCGGGAACTCAGGACGAGCTGCTGATGCACCTGCACTCGCTTCACCCCAACAGCGCCCTGCTGAAGGGGAAGGCTGCGCGGAGAGCGGCGGGAGCGGCAGGAGGAGGCAGGGAGGCCGAGTCGGTGCCGAACTCCCCGCAAGGAGCTGACAGCGACGACACGACTGGATCGGCAGGGCAGTAAAAGAGAGGAAATATCATGAAAACCACAAACTCAGGACATATGGACATTTTGTGTAGCTGAAGTGAAACATGACGGGTGGACGACATTAAGTGGGGAAATGTGTGTATTTGTATGAGTGTACATGTGTATGGATTAAGGTATCTGTAAATATCACAGACTGCAATGTTTAATTAAATCAAGCTCCGAACGAGGCCAAGTTTGACTAATATATATTTTTACGTTGGGATTTTGATGTGGATGAGTATATTAATATGTCTGACAACACCAATGTACTGTTCTTCGTCTGTGTTGCATGTGAATACTACCTGTGGGCGTCTCTGTACAGAGTTTTTCTATGAAAAAAGTACTTTGTTCATTAAAGGGAGTAATATATTACATAAGAAGGAATTTTCTTTTTTTTGTGCTTTTAGTATTATTCCAACCTGGATCCTATTTTATTATGTTTGTTTTTTGTTTTTTGTCTGAGTGATTAATAAGAACAGCAGTTTTTGAACTTGGTCCTGTATGAGTGAGAACACTGCAACTGGCCAGAGGCTGCAGTGTAATCACATTTGTCAACCGTCCAATTATGTCCACTGACAGGCTCAGACTGTTACTTTATGTTTATAGAACAACAACCAACAGATGTCCTAGCTAAGCCCTTAATGTCCTAAAATGATAGAAATGTCCTGATATTCTATAAATCTCCTAAAATCTGAGAAAAGTGATGAAAAGTCTGAGAAGTGTCCTAAAATCCAAGAAATATTCTAAAATTGTAAAAATGTCCCAAAATCCTAGAAATGTCCAAAAATCTGAGAAATGTCCTAAAATTCATGAAACATCCTAAAGTCCTAGAAATGTCCTAAAATTTCCAGAAATGTCCTAAAATTTCTAGAAACATCCTAAAGTCCTGGAAACATCCCAAAACATCCCAAAATCCAAGAAATATTCTAAAATCGTAAAAATGTCCTAAAATTCTAGAAATATCCAAAAATCTGAGAAATGTCCTAAAATCCAAGAAATGTCCTAAAGTCCCAGCAATGTCCTAAAAACCTAGAACCATTCTAAAAACCAAGAAATGTTCTGAAATCCTAGAAATGTCCTGAAATTTCTAGAAACATCCTAAAATCCAAGAAATATTCTAAAATCGTAAAAATGTCCTAAAATCCTAGAAAAAACAGAAGTCCTTTAATCGTGAAAACATCCTGAAATCCTTGAAACACAGGGATTACCAAAACTTGTTGTATTGGTAAACTATCAGGTATTTCAGGATCAGGATTTTGGTGCAGTTTTCTTCTCCAGAGTTTCTACTTTTACACGAGCAAACCAGCTTCAGTTATTCTTTCCAAACCGCTAAACTCAGTGGGTGGTGGACAGATAATAAGGGATAGAAGAAATGATCAAATATTTATGTTTCAACATCCGAGTGATGACAGAAAAAGCTGCTACAAACACAAAAGGAATTCTGACTTGTTTCGAGCTGTAAATCCACGCGGTTCAAACTGTCACTGTCCGTCATCTGAAGTTAAAATAGTCGGTAAATAAGGCGTAGTGGAGGTTGTGTTTGTGAGTGAACGACTGTTATGTTTAATTGTGCTGTTTCCTCCTCTGGCTGTGTGTGTCAGACGGAGCGAGGCTGTGTTTGGGAGGGTGAGGTTGGATTCTTGGTCTCTGTCGGGTCTTGTTGGAGGAATCCTGCAAACGCCCTTCAGCCTGAGGAAACATGGAGGCGGATTCAGCTGCCAGCCGCATAACGGTCTTGGAAGTTAACTGACGCCAATTTTATTTAAAAAAAAAAAAAGAACAAAAAGCCCGGCAGTCATTTGGTGAATTACACCATACTTCTTTGGAAGACACCTTCGTGATACATCCGGATATTTTCAGAACTACATTTAACACTTAAACCTGGCAAAGGAATATGTTTGAACATGTTTGTTAGTAAAGTTTCATCAACTTTTTCCCGCAATTTACCTTTAATTTACGTGATTATTTATTCTTTTTTTTTCTTTTTGTCCATGCTATGCCTGTCAGTTGGTCAGTCCACCACTTTGGTCCAGACTTTTTAAAAAAAAAAAAACCTTTATGAAATTATGTAGAAACGTTCATTGTTTCCAGTGGAAGAATCTTACTAACGTTTATGACCTTTTCACCAAGATGAGGTTCATATTTGTGACTATGAGCAGTGGCGTTTTTAGGTGTGGTTGTCTTTGGCTTCAGCCCTGAGTGTTTTATGGGGGTGGGTTTGGAGGGCATGTTTTCTTTAAACAAAGAAATCACCCAAAATTAAAAAAAAAAAAAAAGCCAATTATTTTTTAAAGAAAAACATATAAAACACTTTTAAGGAAAAAAAATAATTTAAAAAATTTAAAGGAAAAAAAATGACCAGGGAAAAGCAAAAAAAGTTTTAATTAATCAAAAATTGCCAATATAAAAAACACATGAAAAAAATTAAAATGAAAAGAAAAATAACCAAAAATTTTAAATAAACGACAAAATTGCCAGAACCGACAGGCCTGGGGTTTTTGAGAGCATATACTTGTGAATTGGTATTTTCAGATGCCTTCACAAGTATTTAAACCTTTGAGCCATGGGCAAATCAGTGCAATTTCTTTCAAAAACATGTCAAAAAGGCAATGACTAACTTGGTAATAAATATTTCACAAAAGCTAGAAAAAAACATGTTTATAATTGTCAAAATTACATATTATTTTACAAAAATATTTAAATTTCTAAAAGCATTTTCCAGGTATTTTCTTAATTTTATTTATTTTACTATTTTTCAGCAATTTTTTGTACTTTTTACTAATTTCTAGCTATTTTTAGTACAATTTCTAAACGTGTTCCTTTTAGCGTTTTTTTTATAATCATAATTATTTTTATTTTAAGAAATAAAGCCAATTTGTACAGATTTATCCATTTTCCAGCTGTGTATATTTATATTTTTACATTCATTTATTCCTAAACTCGCCGCTGAGTGTCACTGTTTACGTTATCGTCCCTTAGATTCCACTTCCGGTCACTTCCGGTATGTGACGTAAACACGGAAGTGTTTTTGAATACGACGCGCCAACAGCTGCTGATACTCACAGGTGAAAAGGTGAGCCGTTTTCAGTCACAAACACGACTTATCTCACTGTTTAAAACACAAAAATAACACAAAGGTGTCCTACTACTCCTAAATATGGCGGATTGTCGCCTGAAAGTTTTAAATCGCTAGTCTGAGGGAGCTAACGTTAGCCTCTGTTAGCTATAGTTAGCCTCTGTTAGCTATAGTTAGCTTGTGTTAGCTATAGTTAGCTTCTGTTAGCTATAGTTAGCTTCTGTTAGCTATAGTTAGCTTGTGTTAGCTATAGTTAGCTTCTGTTAGCTATAGTTAGCTTCTGTTAGCTATAGTTAGCTTCTGTTAGCTAACGCTGCAGCAGGACGCTGTTGTTTGTTTTGAGCTCAAAGACGGATTTTTGGGTGTTTTTGTATGATTTAATGGTGTGTTTTGTTAGTTAACAGTGTCATCTATCTCCTCTCAGACCACAAAGGGATGCCCTCTCCGGAGCCGGTCCGGCTGGGTCGGAAACGCGTGCTGCCGTCCTGCCCGAACCCGCTGTTCCTCCGGTGGCTCACGGAGCTCCGGGACGAGGCGAAGGAGAAGGGCCTGAAGATCCAGTACACCTACCAGAAGGTACGCAGCTTCGAGTGTATTTTAGGTGTAATTCAGGTCCTTTTTTAGGTTTAGAGGGTGAAAGTTTCAGTATGTGAACAGCGCTGAGTGCACTGAGGTTTTCGGTGGTTTAGTTTAGAGCTCCTTTGTTCGCATAGTGTTAAATATTAATGCAAAAGCATGCAATTATATTGTTAGACTGAGGTGGAAAATAACAATTTTCAAGCACTTTTTAAAGTACAATCTTAACTTTTTTTGTTACTTCTGAAGCATATGTTGTACTTTCTCCACTACATCAAACAAAAAACTGGAAAAAAAAACTTTAACTTTTGAATACTGTGCCGTGTGTCAGTTTATGAAATGATAAATTTTACATTTTTAACTTAACAAATTACATTTTTTTGTACTTTTTTTTGTTTGTTTTTAAATGTTGTTTTGGTTGTAATCCAAACCAATGTGTAATCCATGTGTATTTGTGAAGCCAAAGACATTTAACCACATTTTGGACAAACAAAGATCTAATCTAATCATTAATGTAATGTTTGGTGGTACTTTGCAGATTCACATTTATATACACACATATATATATATATATATATATGTATACAAAAACAAACTTTTCCACACCAGCCACCTCTGTCCCAGGTGAAAGTTTTTGTTTTTTTTCGAACAGCAGGGGAATGTCACTGCATAGTTTGTGTTGTTTGCATTTATACCCTAATTTAGAAATAAAAAGGGATTCTTTAATTTGATATGGCAGAGAATAGAAAATGCAGTATTTTGTAAAATTTTTGTTTGAAATAATTAATTGAATATTTTTTCTGTTGTCCTACTTTGTATTTTTTTTTAAAAAACATGAGAAAACTATCTTAAATCAAATCATGAGTTGAGTGAACTGTGACATCCCTCTGTAAGCTACCTAATTTGTAACTGTGGTTCATTTAATTATTTTGTATTTTAGTAGTTTACATGAGTTAAGAGGAGATTTCAAAATATTGAAATAAGTATTGTGTATGGCAGCATTGTTACGCCCCTCTCACTGTCTGCTTACTGACAGGAGAGTCGTGAGCATGATGAGGATTACCTGGGTCTGCTGACCCAGCTGTTGACTCACTCTCTCCCTTCCTCCTGCAGACACACACTCTGTGTCAGTGGCGTCAGTGTATCGATGCAATGTTGCCACACAAAAATATTTTGTTATTATGCTTTTTTGATTTTTTCCCCCACCTCTTTACACACTTGTACACTAATCTTAACCCTAATGTCTACTTGTTAAACTCTTATTATATTTTGATGCAAATACTTTTTTAAAAATTGTGCAACAAAATGCAAGACTATACAAACTTTGGCGTTAAAAGACAGAAAGCAAAATATAAAGCAAACCAACATGAAAACAAACCAAAACAAACTAATAGTTTTGTATTTTTAAAGAAATGACATTTTGAATAGCAGACTACTTATACTTGAGCTTAACTTTACATATGTGTATTTCTGTTTTTTTTCAGGCCATCAGCTCTCTGAATAAATATCCGTTACCTCTGCAGAACGCCAAAGAGGCAAAGATCCTCCAGAACTTCGGAGACGGCATCTGCAAAATACTGGACGACAAACTGCAGCGATACCTCAGAGAGCACGGTGAGAAACGTGTGGATGGACGATGTTCTCATTAACTGAACTGTTGTGTTGATGTACATTTCACGACTTTCAGGTTTCAGCCTGTGAAAGTCATGGTATTTGCAAAGAGAAATTTCCAGGTCTGGAAAAGTTTTGAAAAACTAAACATACCCTAAAGTTTTGGAAAAGTAATGAATTTTGTTTCACACATCTGTAAAATACCATGATATGTTTGGAATTTTGAAAATCCAACTTTAATTTCTTGTTTACAGTTTCTGGCTATGATAAATGTTGTTATATTTGTTAATGTTAAAAAGAAAATATTTTCTTTCTTCACTGAAATTTTTTGATGAAAAACAGCCAAAAAGTTTTAAAGAAAAACAAAATGATTACTTTAAGAATCGTCCTAAAAATTAAATTATTAATAATTGTCTTTAAAAATTGCCCCAAATTTGAAAAAATGCTGCTATTTTTTCTTTGAATTTTATATATATTTTTGTCTTGTGAAGTACGAAACGTCACTTTGGTCCATTAAATAATTGGGTCCTTGCGGGTCTGAGACATTTATTTGCCTTTTTACATTATTTTTCTTTAAAACCCCCCAAAACATTTTAAAGGGAAAAATGCAATATTTTTTTTCTTTAAAAAAATCTTTAATGAAAAAGTACAATTTACATGGTTGTTGTGGAGAATGTGTGGTTTTGAAAATTTGTCGCAAAGTAACAGAAAGTCATGGAATATTTTTGGTAAAAATGTGTATCAACCCTGCATTAAGAAAGAGGTGAATGGAGCAGCAAAGAAAAGAAATAATAATAAAACAGGATAATAAGCTAGAAAAGAGTAGATGGGAAAATAAAAAATTCTTGCACTTGTACTAACTTCACATCATAAGTTACCAGAATTACAAGTAACTAGAATTAAAAAAATCCCTACATGCTTTTTTCCGTTCGGTTGAAGTTGTGAGTTCACGTAGGCGATTACATCAGCGTCACTGTCATCACCTTCTCCTCTTTACCTCTCCAGGTCCAGACGCGCCCATTCACTCTCTCCCTGAAGGAGCGCCTCCTCCTGGCAGGCGGGACAACAACAGCCTGGCTCCCTCCAAAAAGGTAAGGAGGGCAGGTCAGGACACACGCTCCATCTTTGGTTTGGGCGAAACAGGGAGTGTGTCTGTGTGTTCCCGTACCCGCACACCAGACAGGACACAGGATGTTTCATGCAAATTTATCAGCAGGCAAAATAGTGGCAGCAACAACAGGGACAGTCAGCTGTTTCCGTTAAAGGCTCTAAAATGTGGACACACTGCCAACCAAAAAAAAAAAAATGAACACAAGATATTAGGTGTTAATCCTTTGAAACCTTAGGAAGAAAATACCCCAAAATGAACAAGGAATTAGTAAAAAAAAAAGTTACAAGAAAAATACCTGAAATTAGAAAAAAAGTAAAATAACAAATAATAAATATATACATATATGCCTTTTTTATTTGAACTAATTTTTAAATATATAAACACAATAATTATAAATATAAATTTCTTATTTGATTTTTCAAAAATGTATCCTATAATCATTCTCTCCTTTCTTTTTTAAAAGTTGTCACCTTTTGCCAACTTTTTGCAGTTTGCAGGACGGTTCAGTGTTGTTAAAAGAAATCGAAGTACTAAATTTGCTCACATTTCAGAGGTTTAAATGCTCCTGAAAGCTGTCTGAACATATATTTAACCCTCTGAAACTTGAAGAAATTGATTTGAAATTGAAATACGTTTGATTTCTTCTAAATAATGGGGAGAAGGGAAAAAAAAGTTTATAAGAAAATAAGCACAAAGAAGAGAGCATGACTAAAAAAATCATTTTCAGTAACATAACTTAAATATTTAATTTAAATAATTCCAAATATAGTTTTCTCAGCATTTCCCTCAAGTTTTAAGTTTTAATATATTTTTTCTAATTATCCCCTCCCCCTTTATACTCATTTTCTAGTAATTTTCTTTTCACCTTTAATGAAATACTTGCAATTTGCAAGTTGTTCATTGCTTTTTCCCTACTTTTTTTTCTTCCAACGAAATCGAATTTGCTCTGACTTCAAAGGGTTAAATAGTTGTGCTTCAGATTTTGCTCTGACCTTTTCTTTTATTTTGCCTTCAACACAAGACTCTATTATTGTGTCACATATTATCATACACACTGAAATGAACTGAAACAAATATAAAAGTGAAACAAAAAAGGTAATTTATTATTTTGGCCAATAAAAAAATGAGCGTAGATGATAGATTTTTTTTCATGTTTTAGCCAGTGAGTCAAAAAGTTAATTTTGTTTAATTCGTCCTCCTGTGTGAACCGTCTTTCCTTGTAGAAGAATGCAGCAGGGGATCATGGGAAAGACAAAGGAGGTGGAGGAGGAGCGAGGAAGAAAAAGAGGGAGTACGTTCCCCAGAAGAGGTCTGGTGGTTATGCCGTCCTGCTCACCCTTTACAGACAGTCACAGGTGCCCCTTTGTCTTTATTTTATTTTATCTGATTTATTTTGAACTTAGAGAAAATAGAAAATAGAGAAATGATTATATAAACAAAAAAGTAATATTTATAGACGACAAAAAACATAAAGAAATCAAACACACGATGACTTTGTTTACATATTCGTCATTGAACTTTAATTTTCCAGCTTTCTTATTAATTTAAACCGACACTCGTATGAACTAAACATATATGCCTGCGCCCACATACCCAAAATCAAACACCTAAAATGTTAAATTCATATCAGACCGGTGTTACTTCTTTAATGTAGCTCGGCACATTTTCTTGATCTATGGAAATGTTGTGTGATTTCTGAGTCTCATGGCTGCAAATGTTTTTTCATGTTGTCCACAAGTTGTCACTTTGTGGTTGACAATAAAGTTTTCCAAACCTTAAATCCTATTTACAGTAAAAATAGGAAGATAAACTAGGAAATAATGAATATTAAGCAACCAAATAAATAAACAGTAATCCCTGTTAACAAAGCTGCTGAAAATCATTTTTTTCTGTCATGTAAACTTGATGTTTGAACATTGTTGTTGTTGTTATGCAGAACGATGTCCACGTGCTGCACTGTGGCTTCAGTGATCAGGATAACTTTGTACCGTCGCGTCTCTGTTTTTAGATCCCCGGCAGTAAAGGTTTTATGTTTAAGATGGAGCTACAGGCAGAAGCTCAGCGTCTCTGTGACAAGTCGTTCACCGTCGTAAGTCCTTCATCGTTTTTAACACGACTCACCCAACACGTGCTCCTGTTCATCTCTGGTATTGATCCTGATCTCGGTGTTTCTTCTTGTGCAGTAGATTTATCAGAGTTTTCCCTCCTGTATTTTGTGCGTGTGTCTGTAGCCAGATTTGGGCAGTAAGTACACGGCCTGGTCGTCAGTCAGCACTCTGATCCAGAAGAACTTCGTGATAAAGACTCACAACCCTGCGAGGTACGCAGCGAGCACCACACCGGCATGAAACACTTTAAACAAACTGTTGATGTTCATCTCTGCTCATTTTTGTTGAGTCTTTGATGTTTTCGTTGTCGTACTTGCAGCGTAGATCTGGAGACGGCAGCATGTGTCTGTCAAATACTTTGGTCCAGACTGAAATATCTCAAATACTTGACTGATTAACATAGAAAATACAAGAAGATATTCTAATGACTTTGATAATTCCCTGACTTTTCCTCTAGTAGTTCAAAAGATCCTTTGTAGTTCAAATGAGATATCGCAGCTGTTTGTAGGTGAAGGCAGTAATACTCCACTTACGGTCCGTGGGTCAAATCTGGCCCTCAATAGGGCGCCAGGTGGCCCCCCAACATTTTCTAATTCACAATAAAAATAAAGTGATTCACACTGGGATTTGTTTTTGTACTTTTAGGATACATAAGGTGACAGAGTGCATAAAACGGCATCAAAATAGAGCTTGTTTATTCTAAAAGTGCCAGTGGAGGATCCTCTGCACCCCAGACAGAGGTCTTTGCTCAGCCCTTAAAGTCTAAAAATCTTTAAAATGTTCTGAAATCCTAGAAATGCGCTACAATTTTAAATAATTACCTGAAATCCTAGAAGTGTGCTGAGTTCTGAGAAAAATCATAAAATCCTTAAATTGTACTAAAATCCTAGAAATGTCCTAAAATCTTAGCGAAATCCTAAAATCAGAGAAATGTGCTAAAATCCTAAAGACATGCATCGGGCTGCTGGACTGGCCCTGGGGCTCCTGTCATTTTGCAAAAACTCAAAGCGAGTTGAGTGTCCCTGATTTCAGACAAATATATTCGTGGATTGCAAGAAAAAAAATCTTTACCTTAAACCTGTGAAAAACAAGAGTGAAAAATAATGTGTGTTTACGTTTTTATTCAGAATAAAATACAATAGAGACGACTTACGTAAAGCCAATAAAACGAAACCAAAACTAACTGTTATAAATGAACTGACTGCGGACACAAAGGCTGGAAACAAAAATAATAATTCAGTTCTGTCTTTGTCATGATGACCTGATATGGTTAATTCACTAATTTAAGACAGTTTTTCTCGCCCGTTTTTGTCAAATCTTCACCACTGCGGGTCGCGTTCGCTCTCGCTCAGGTATTCTCTGACAGAAGAAGGTCTGGCTCTGGCGGAGCGACTGGATTCAGCAGAACCAAACCAAACCAAAGCCGGCTCAGAGGGCGACAGAGAGGAGGAGCAGGAGGAGGAGGAGGAGGAGGAGGAGGAGGGCGGTCCTGGACTCGTGGATCTTACTGCTGATGATGATGATGATGATGAAGAGAAGAAAGAAGACAGAATACAGTGAGTGCACAACAAAAAGTTTTCTTCTTCTGCTTCTTTTTCCTGCTGAAACAAAGTGAATCGTCTTTTCCTCACAGTCCTGCAGAGAATCCGACCTGTGCAGAGCAGCCAAGGAGCGAGGCTGAAGGTTTTTCTGGAAAATCCCAAAATTCACAGGCGACGAGCGGAAAGCCGAATGCAGAACGTCTCCAACCTGGAACCTATGAAATTATACTCTGTGTTGACTTCATAGAGACGACAGGGTACGAAAATATCTGTGATTTTAAACTTTGTCATTCATGCCGGGTTCGTACTGTCATGAAAAACCTAGAAAAATCATGAAATATGCAAAAGGAAATTTTCAGACTTTTTGAAAACTTAATCTATCCGGAAAGTTTTGGAAAAGTCATGGAATTTTGTTTCACAAACTTATAAAATAACACGATATGTTCAAGGACCGTCTGAAATTTAAAAATCCAATGATAATGTCTGTTTATAGAGTCTGGCTGTGATAAATGGTGTAATTTTGGTTGATTTAAAGAATATGTGTTTTATTTTTTAAAAAATCACAAAAGAAAAAATAAAACATCAACATTTTTAAAATACTTTTTTTTAGGGAAAAAAACACCAACAATAATTTGATTTTGTTCCTGCATGTTTTCTTCTTTTTAAAAAAAATCTCCACAAATAAAAATAAAAAAAATTAAATTGTCAAATTTTTGGCTTTAAAAATCCAAATAAAAGAGTAAAAGAAAAAAAACTGCTAAATTGCCCCCCCAAAAAAAAAATAGCTAGAATGTTTTCTTTAAAAGTTGCCCAAAAAATATTAAAGGAAAAACTTTTTTTTTAATTGGCAGTAAAATAAGTACAAGCAGTTAAAGTAGTGTTCCCCTCCCCCAGAGCTTAAATAAAAAACAAAATGTGTACGAACCTGTTAATGACCCGCTGATTTATCCGTGCAGCGGCAGCCACCACCGCAAGCAGGAGCTGGTCAAAGAGCTTCAGAGAAACGGAGTGAACTTCGATGTTCGGAAGCTAAACGTCGGAGACTTCCTGTGGATCGCTCGGGAAAAGCTCGCACCTGTTCCAGGTAACGCGGACACGCACCTGTAAAACTAACGTCACATCCAACAAAGAAACACTGAGAAGCAGGACTCATGTCGGCACATTTCTATCCAAAAAGATGTTTTGGGAGATGTTTTTGTCAGTGAGCGTAACTGCTGTACAGTTTTATTATATTGTTGATTCAAAGAATTTGAAACATAAACCAGAACTGAAACATGTCAAGTTTTAAAAGTTAAAAAAAAGCTGAATTTTATAACAAACTGGGAGCCAGTGTAGCGCAAACTCCGGTCTTTAAATGTGAAAAATTTAATAAAAATTCAAATCAATATAAATGATACTGAACTTATGACCTGCGGGCCACATCTGGGCCTCTATAGGGGGCCAGGTGGCCCCTCAAATCATTCTCTAATTCGCGATAAAAATAAAGTGATTGACACTGGAAATTGTTTTTGTACTTTTAGAGTTGATAAGGTGTCAGAGTGCATAAAACAGCATCGAAAAGAGCTTGTTTTTAAAAACAATGTCAGTGGAGGATCCCCTGACCTCAGACAGGGGTCTTAGCTAGACCCAAATCCTCAAAATGTCCTAAAATTCTTGAAACTTTCCTATATCCGAGAAATGTCCTAAAATCCTAGGAATCTCCTAAATACTTGTAACTCCGTAAATTAAAAAAAAAAAGTTGTAAAATCCTAGAAATGTCCAGAAATTCTAGAAACATCCTTAAATCTGAGAAATGTCCTAAAATCCTGTGAAGTGTCCTAAAATCCTGTGAAGTGTCCTAAAATCCTTGAAACTACTTAAATACTGAGAAATGTTCTAATACCCCAGTAACGCTCTAAAATCTCAAAAATATCAAAATCCTCAAAACTTCCTAAAATCCTAGAAGCACGTGTGGGGCTGCTGCGACTGGACGTCATTTTGCAAAACTGGCCGAGTTGAAGTTGAGCGTTTCGGCTCACGTTCTCGCCGATTTGGGACCTTTAATTTCCATGTTGTCAAACTATCCGCATTCGTGAACCATACTCTCCTCTTCTGTGCAGGTCAGCTGCGAGCTCCTGCAGGCCGGGAGCTCGTGCTCGATTACATCATCGAGAGGAAGAGGATGGACGACCTGTGCGGCAGCATCATCGACGGACGCTTCAGGGAGCAGAAGGTTGGCGTTTGGTGCATTTTTGTCTTAGCAATGAATTATTTATGTGACCGAGTTATTACTTATTCAGTTACCAAAGTTTCACGTTAACTTGAAATTGCTTGTTTTGTCTGATGAAAACATTAGTGACGATTTGGTAAAAATGTGCGATTATACTGAACAATTTTGCGATTTGAAATTGTGATTACAATAAAATAAAAAAATTAATTATGTTATGAGTCTACCTTCTTGGTTATCAAGGAAAATGCAGAGAATAATAATATTTTTGAAGTGTGTATCCTCAACTCAAAATATACAAATATTAAGTAGAATGAGAAAAATACGAAACCGTAAGTTTTTAACACGCCTTTTCTGCTGTTACGCAAACGCACGGCCTGAAATCACGATTGCAATTGCGATTCGATTAATCCTGCAGCACTAAATAACATATAACCCCAAATATATTTACAGTTTATAAAGTTATGAAACAGTTATGAAACATAGAAATAATTAAGCAGCACTTTGTAACTGATGAGTAACTTGAACAATTAATCACTGATCAGAATAAATACTTTTATTGTAAATCAGCTGATGGTGTCAGAATTCATGCTCTCACTTTCAGTATCTCTTGATTAATAATTCAAGTTTTCCATCTTTATTTTTTCCCTTTCCCACGATGATAATTAAAAAAATATCTTTTAAGTCTGTCTTGTTTGTTGTTTTAACCGTGGATGCATTTTCCCTCCTCTCTTTGTGCGTCAGTTTCGGCTGAAGAGGTGCGGTCTTCGTAAGCCCTGTTATCTGGTGGAGGAGTGCGGCTCAGCTGCTTCACACCTGAGTTTACCTGAGAGCACACTGCAGCAGGCCATAGTCAACACACAGGTGTGAAAACACGCGCGCGCACACACACACACACACACTCTACTACAGATGCCGATATTATTAAGCATTACTGGACTGTATTTTAGGTATATTTCACTCTGTAGATTTGGGGTTCGTACAGTCATGACAAACCTGGAAAAGATTTGAGTAAAGAGTCATTTTCCAGGCCTGGGAAAAATAAAGTTTACACTTAAAGTTTTGGTCATGAATCATTGTTTCACAAACCTGTATAAATATACCCGATGTGTTTTAAACTCCAAAAATAATTTCTGTTATTAATTTCTGTTATTCCAAATAAAAAAGAAAATATATTTTCTTTAAAAAAAAAATTGCCTGCAAACAAAATAATACAAAGTACTGCCAGGAATGCAAACTGTGATTGCTGATTGTTTGCCGATGTGCGTTTGTGCGTTAGGTCGTCGACGGCTTCTTCGTGAAGAGAGTCCAGGATGTGAGGGAGTCCGCTGCCTACCTCACCGTCATGACGCGATACCTGACCAAACTGTACCAGGTCAGACACACTTTTCTCTCTCCTTTGCTTTTTAAATAAAAGCCACGTTATTGAACGCCTCGAGGGAATTTCCTCAAATTTTGGCACAAACGTCCATTTGGTCTTAAGGAGGAACTGATTGTAGTTGACCTTTATTTCAGAACTGCACGCTGATCTGTCGCTCCAGAGAGCTGGAGGGTGATGGAGGGAGTGTTGAGGAGGAGCGAGGGACCCCGTCCTGCTCTCTCATTTCCTTCGCCGAGTTTAACCACGGAGCAGTCAAAAACAAGGTGTGTGTGTGTGTGTGTGTGTGTGTGTGTGTGTGTGTGTGTGTGTGTGTGTGTGTGTGTGTGTGTGTGCAAGCCTTCACCTTGTACTTTTCCACTTTTCCATTCACCTGTTTTGACCGTAGACTGTATATAAAGACAGAAAACGTGACAGCTCTCCAAAAGTGTAACTTTTCGATCTTGATCGCCCCCTGGTGGTTGACTGCAGTACATGTCATAAAGCCCGCCCCTCCATGTTAGTGAATGGGAAAAACTAAAAATCTCAAAATACACGCTAAATAAAATTTTCCCAAAGATGGTTTCTGTCACTGAAGGTAGTACTCATCAGTCTGATGTTTACGTGTTTGTTTTTATGATCATTTCAGTTTTAATAAGTTATTAAATTATACAAAAGAGGATTTTTCTGCCATGATTGACAGCTTTGACAGCCAATTCGTGCGCTCGCATTTAAGTGAGCTTCTTGCGATTGGTCGGATGGGTGTTTCACATGTCGTCCATCTTTATATACAGTCAATGGTTTTGACCAGCATTTTTTTTTTAAGAAAAAGAAAGAAATACTGCAGACCCTTTTATTAAAAACTCTATTTTTGCTCTTTTTAAATTCCCTCTTTTCTCTTCTAGTGTCAGACGGTGAGAGAAGTTTTTGCCAGACAGTTGATGCAGATCAGCGGTTTGTCCGGAGACAAGGCGGCTGCAATACTGGAGCAATACAGCACTCCACACAGGTAACTCAGCAGCTGTTCTCACCCGTTATCTCCCACTTTTTTTTTGGATGTTTGCTCATGGGTTCATGCAGCAGCTGCTCTACAGCAGAGATACTCAACTCGCCAATTCTGAAAAAATGTTTGACAGTCAGAGGCCACTTGCATGAGCGACATACATGTTTGTAGCGTTTTAGGACTTTTCTTGGGTTTTAGGATATTTCAATGATTTTAGTATGTTTCTATGATTCTAGGACATTTCTAGGATTTTTCTAGGATTGTCGGATTTTTCCATTTCTCAGATTGTTGGGCTTAGCTTGGATTGTAGGACATTTCTTGGATTTTAGGATGTTTCAATGATTTTAGGACATTTCTTAGATTTTAGGATGTTTCAAGGATTTTAGGACATTTCTAGAATTTGAGGTCATTTCTTGGTCTCTCAGATGTTTATAGGATTTTAGGACATTTCTAGGATTTTAGGATGTTTCCGGGGTTTTAAGACATTTCTTTGATTTAATAAATGTCCTAAAATCCTAAAATACTGGCCTCCTGACATTTTGAAAAAAAGGTGCTCAAGTAAAACAAGCTGAGTAAACGTGCTGTAAGAGTTTGAGTATTTTTACACTTATTTTTGTTTAATCTTTCCGTCTCTCAGTCTGCTGACAGCCTATGATCGTTGTGCAAGTGAAGCAGAGAAGGAGAAACTCCTCTCCTCCATCCGATACGGGAAGCTCAAAAGGTTTGATGAATATTTTAGCACGCATGATTTTCTGTTGATTGGAAGACATAAAAATATCATACTTGAGGTGGACTACTATTACCTCATTAAAAATATACCCAACCATGAGTTAGTGTTAAAAAAAAACAGCACATTAATTTTATAAATGGCTTTTTATTACAAAAAGAACATTGTTACATTATATTAAGTGCATTTGTAAGGACTTTCTGCATCCATGGAATAAACTGAAAAACATACACAATATGCTAAATATGATCAAATAATTCACAAGAGCTACTTGATGATAATACCAGGAGTAAATGAAATTGATTAATGCTTTTTTCTTTGTTTTTTAGGAACCTGGGTCCAGCTCTAAGCAGAACAGTTTATCAGCTTTACTGTACTCAAGGAGCACTGTCATAGATGCACGCAGACACTGGTGAGCACGATTTATTTTTTCTGCCTCGTAGACGGATGCAAACTCAAGCTCACTCATGTCTTCATTTGAATCATTTTGTCAACACTTAACTTGAATAGACTTAATTTTAGGATAATAATTTGCATATAGTTGCTGCTATATTTTAATTACTGTAAGATATCTTTGCTTGTATGAAGAGTTTAACAATTGTATTTTGATGCATAAATAAAGTTTATTTTAAATAGAATTCCGTTTATCGGTCAATCATTTATCACAATTGTAATTGGAATGAAATTTGAAATGTGATCAGTGTGTTTACTTGTGCTCAGTAATTTAGTCCTTTACATTATCATTCATAGCATGTGGAAAATTGGTCACAACAGTCTTTTTTATGCTATTTACAGGACATGTAAAATGTTGACATTTTTGGCCTTACTATAGTCTTGCATTTTTGGTAATTTTTTTCAACATGCCGTATAATTGTGTTTTTGGACGTTTTTGCAACTGTTTAAAGCTGTCTTTTGGAATTGCATTATTTGACATTTTTGCCATAGCCTTTCTTTTTGGATAATTTTTTCGACATTCCATATTATGGTGTTTTTGCAAGTTATTATGCTGTGGTGTGTCTCGACATGCTATTTAATGTGGTTTTAATCTGTTGTCAGCTGTTTTTGGTACATCACATTTTTTATTCTATCATTTTATCAACATGCCAAATGGTGGTGTGGGCTATAGTAAGGCAAAAACATAAAAAATGACATGTCCCAAAAACAGCTAAAAATGGTTGAAAACCACGTTAAATAGCATGCCATAGCATAGAAAGTTGTAAAAATGGCCAAAAACACCGTAATATGACGTCCAAAAAATGACTCAAAAAGCAAGGCTATAGTAAGGCAAAAACGTCAAAAAATGACATGTCTCAAAAACAGCTAAAATTAGTTGAAAACCGCATTAAATAGTGTGCCAAGATACGTTATAGTAAAGAAAGTTGCAGAAAGAGCCAAAAACAGCATAATTCGGCATGTCGAGAAAATGACCAAAAAAGCAAGGCTATAGTAAGGCAAAAACATCAAAAAATGACGTGTCTCAAAAACAGCTAAAAATTGTTGAAAACTGCATTAAATAGCGTGCCAAGATACGTTATAGTAAAGAAAGTTGCAGAAAGAGCAGAAAACAGCATAATTCGGCATGTCGAAAAACTGACCCAAAAAGCAAGGCTATAGTAAGGCAAAAATGCCAAAAAATGACATATCTCAAAAACAGCTAAAAATAGTTCAAAACTGCATTAAATAGCGTGCCAAGACACGCCATAGCAAAGAAAGTTGCAAAAATGGCCAAAAACAGCATAATTTGGCATGTTGCAAAACTGACCCAAAAAAGCAAGGCTATAGTAAGGCAAAAACGTCAAAAAATGACGTGTCTCAAAAACAGCTAAAAATAGTTGAAAACTGCATTAAATAGCCTGCCAAGATACGTTATAGTAAAGAAAGTTGCAGAAAGAGCAAAAAACAGCATAATTCGGCATGTCGAAAAAAAAATGACCAAAAAAGCAAGGCTATAGTAAGGCAAAAACGTCAAAAAATGACATGTCTCAAAAACAGCTAAAAATAGTTGAAAACTGCATTAAATAGCGTGCCAAGACACGCCATAGCAAAGAAAGTTACAAAAAGAGCCAAAAACAGCATAATTCGGCATGTCGAAAAACTGACCCAAAAAGCAAGGCTATAGTAAGGCAAAAATGCCAAAAAATGACGTTTCTCAAAAACAGCATAATTTGGCATGTTGCAAAACTGACCCAAAAAAGCAAGGCTATAGTAAGGCAAAAATGCCAAAAAATGACATACCTCAAAAACAGCTAGAATAGTTCAAAACCGCATTAAATAGCGTGCCAAGACACGCCATAGCAAAGAAAATTGCAAAAATGGCCAAAAACAGCATAATTTGGCATGTTGCAAAAATGTCCCTAAAAAGCAAGGCTATAATAAGGCAAAAATGCCAAAAAATGACGTTTCTCAAAAACAGCTAAAAATAGTTGAAAAACGCATTAAATAGCGTGCCAAGACACGCCATAGCAAAGAAAGTTGCAAAAATGGCCAAAAACAGCATAATTTGGCACGTCGAAAAAAAAATGACCAAAAAAGTAAGGCTATAGTAAGGCAAAAACGTCAAAAAATGATGTGTCTCAAAAACAGCTAAAAACAGTTGAAAAACGCACTAAATAGCGTGCCAAGATACGTTATAGTAAAGAAAGTTGCAGAAAGAGCCAAAAACAGCATAATTCGGCATGTCGAAAAACTGACCCAAAAAAGCAAGGCTATAGTAAGGCAAAACTGTCGAAAGTTGACATGTCCCAAAAACTGTTGAAAACACCTGGAAACAGCTTAGAAAAGCCTGCCAGGACACGCCACAGCAAACAAAGTTGCAAAAATGGCCAAAAACAGCATAATTTGGCATGTCGAAAAAAAAATGACCAAAAAAGCAAGGCTATAGTAAGGCAAAAATGTCAAAAAATGACGTGTCTCAAAAACAGCTAAAAATAGCTGAAAACTGCATTAAATAGCGTGCCAAGATACGTTATAGTAAAGAAAGTTGCAGAAAGAGCCAAAAACAGCATAATTCGGCATGTCGAAAAACTGGCCCAAAAAGCAAGGCTATAGTAAGGCAAAAATGCCAAAAAATGACGTTTCTCAAAAACAGCTAAAAATAGTTAAAAAACGCATTAAATAGCGTGCCAAGACACGCCATCGCAAAGAAAGTTGCAAAAATGGCCAAAAACAGCATAATTTGGCACGTCGAAAAAAAAGGACCAAAAAAGCAAGGCTATAGTAAGGCAAAAACGTCAAAAAATGACATGTCTCAAAAACAGCTAAAAATAGTTGAACAACGCATTAAATAGCGTGCCAAGACACGCCATAGCAAAGAAAGTTGCAAAAATGGCCAAAAACAGCATAATTTGGCATGTTGCAAAACTGACCCAAAAAAGCAAGGCTATAGTAAGGCAAAAACGTCAAAAAATAACATATCTCAAAAACAGCTAAAAATAGTTGAAAACTGCATTAAATAGCGTGCCAAGATACGCCATATCAAAGAAAGTTGCAGAAAGAGCCAAAAACAACATAATTTGGCATGTCGAAAACAAAATGACCAAAAAAGCAAGGCTATAGTAAGGCAAAAATGTCAAAAAATGACGTGTCTCAAAAACAGCTAAAAATAGCTGAAAACTGCATTAAATAGCGTGCCAAGATACGTTATAGTAAAGAAAGTTGCAGAAAGAGCCAAAACAGCATAATTTGGCACGTCGGAAAAAAAATGACCAAAAAAGCAAGGCTATAGTAAGGCAAAAACGTCAAAAAATGACATATCTCAAAAACAGCTAAAAATAGTTGAAAAACGCATTAAATAGCGTGCTCAGACACGCCATAGCAAAGAAAGTTGCAAAAATGGCCAAAAACAGCATAATTCGGCATGTCGAAAAACTGACCCAAAAAAGCAAGGCTATAGTAAGGCAAAAATGCCAAAAAATGACATTTCTCAAAAACAGCTAAAAATAGTTAAAAAACGCATTAAATAGCGTGCCAAGACACGCCATAGCAAAGAAAGTTGCAAACATGGCCAAAAACAGCATAATTTGGCACGTCGAACAAAAAAGGACCAAAAAAGCAAGGCTATAGTAAGGCAAAAACGTCAAAAAATGACATATCTCAAAAACAGCTAAAAATAGTTGAAAAACGCATTAAATAGCGTGCCAAGACACGCCATATCAAAGAAAGTTGCAAAAATGGCCAAAAACACCACAAAACTGCAAGTCTAAAAAAAAAATGACCCAAAAAGCAAGGCTATAGTAAGGCAAAACTGTCGAAAGTTGACATGTCCCAAAAACAGCTAAACACAGTTGAAAACAACTAAATAGCGTGCCAGGACACGCCATAGAAAAGAAAGTTGCAAAAATGGCCAAAAACAGCATAATTCGGCATGTTGAAAAACTGACCCAAAAAGCAAGGCTATAGTAAGGCAAAATCGTCAAAAAATGACGTGTCTGAAAAACAGCTAAAAATAGTTGAAAAACGCATTAAATAGCGTGCCAAGACACGCCATAGCAAACAAAGTTGCAAAAATTGCCAGAAACAGCATAATTTGGCACGTCGAAAAAAAAATGACCAAAAAAGCAAGGCTATAGTAAGGCAAAAATGTCAAAAAATGACGTGTCTCAAAAACAGCTAAAAATAGTTGAAAAACGCATTAAATAGCGTGCCAAGACACGCCACAGCAAAGAAAGTTGCAAAAATGGCCAAAAACAGCATAATTTGGCACGTCGAAAAAAAAATGACCAAAAAAGCAAGGCTATAGTAAGGCAAAAATGTCAAAAAATGACGTGTCTCAAAAACAGCTAAAAATAGTTGAAAACTGCATTAAATAGCGTGCCAAGATACGCCATATCAAAGAAAGTTGCAAAAATGGCCAAAAACAGCATAATTCGGCATGTCGAAAAACTGGCCCAAAAAGCAAGGCTATAGTAAAGCAAAAATGTCAAAAAATGACGTTTCTCAAAAACAGCTAAAAATAGTTGAAAAACGCATTAAATAGCGTGCCAAGACACGCCATAGCAAAGAAAGTTGCAAAAATGGCCAAAAACAGCATAATTTGGCACGTCGAAAAAAAAAGGACCAAAAAAGCAAGGCTATAGTAAGGCAAAAACGTCAAAAAATGACACATCTCAAAAACAGCTAAAAATAGTTGAAAACTGCATTAAATAGCGTGCCAAGATACGCCATATCAAAGAAAGTTGCAAAAATGGCCAAAAACAACATAATTTGGCATGTCGAAAAAAAAATGACCAAAAAAGCAAGGCTATAGTAAGGCAAAAATGTCAAAAAAATGACGTGTCTCAAAAACAGCTAAAAATAGCTGAAAACTGCATTAAATAGCGTGCCAAGATACGTTATAGTAAAGAAAGTTGCAGAAAGAGCCAAAAACAGCATAATTCGGCATGTCGAAAAACTGGCCCAAAAAGCAAGGCTATAGTAAGGCAAAAACGTCAAAAAATGACGTGTCTCAAAAACAGCTAAAAATAGCTGAAAACTGCATTAAATAAGCGTACAAGATACGTTATCGTAAAGAAAGTTGCAGAAAGAGCAAAAAACAGCATAATTCGGCATGTCGAAAAACTGGCCCAAAAAGCAAGGCTATAGTAAAGCAAAAATGTCAAAAAATGACGTTTCTCAAAAACAGCTAAAAATAGTTAAAAAACGCATTAAATAGCGTGCCAAGATACGCCACTGCAAATAAAGTTGCAAAAATGGCCAAAAACAGCATAATTTGGCACGTCGAAAAAAAAGGACCAAAAAAGCAAGGCTATAGTAAGGCAAAAATGCCAAAAAATGACATATCTCAAAAACAGCTAAAAATAGTTGAAAACTGCATTAAATACCGTGCCAAGATACGCCATACCAAAGAAAGTTGCAAAAATGGCCAAAAACACCACAAAACTGCAAGTCGAAAAAAATGACCCAAAAAGCAAGGCTATAGTAAGGCAAAAATGCCAAAAAATGACGTTTCTCAAAAACAGCTAAAAATAGTTGAAAACGCATTAAATAGCGTGCCAAGACACGCCACTGCAAAGAAAGTTGCAAAAATGGCCAAAAACAGCATAATTTGGCACGTCGAAAAAAAAAGGACCAAAAAAGCAAGGCTATAGTAAGGCAAAAACGTCAAAAATGACATATCTCAAAAACAGCTAAAAATAGTTAAAAAACGCATTAAATAGCGTGCCAAGATACGCCATAGCAAAGAAAGTTGCAAAAATGGCCAAACACAGCATAATTTGGCATGTCGAAAAAATGACCCAAAAAGCAAGGCTATAGTAAGGCAAAACTGTCGAAATTTCACGTCAGAAAACAGCTAAAAATAGTTGAAATCCGCATTAAATAGTGTGCCAAGACATGCCATAGCAAAGAAAGTTGCAAAAGAGCAAAAAACAGCATAATTTGGCATGTTGCAAAACTGACCCAAAAAAGCAAGGCTATAGTAAGGCAAAAATGCCAAAAAATGACATATCTCAAAAACAGCTAGAATAGTTCAAAACCGCATTAAATAGCGTGCCAAGACACGCCATAGCAAAGAAAATTGCAAAAATGGCCAAAAACAGCATAATTTGGCATGTTGCAAAAATGTCCCTAAAAAGCAAGGCTATAATAAGGCAAAAATGCCAAAAAATGACGTTTCTCAAAAACAGCTAAAAATAGTTGAAAAACGCATTAAATAGCGTGCCAAGACACGCATATAGCAAAGAAAGTTGCAAAAATGGCCAAAAACAGCATAATTTGGCACGTCGAAAAAAATGACCAAAAAGCAAGGCTATAGTAAGGCAAAACGTCAAAAATGACATATCTCAAAAACAGCTAAAATAGTTGAAAACCGCATTAAAAAGCGTGCCAAGACACGCCATAGTAAAGAAAGTTGCAGAAAGAGCCAAAAACAGCATAATTCGGCATGTCGAAAAACTGACCCAAAAAAGCAAGGCTATAGTAAGGCAAAAATGCCAAAAAATGACATTTCTCAAAAACAGCTAAAAATAGTTGAAAAACGCATTAAATAGCGTGCCAAGACACGCCATAGCAAAGAAAGTTGCAAAAATGGCCAAAAACACCACAAAACTGCAAGTTGAAAAAAATGACCCAAAAAGCAAGGCTATAGTAAGGCAAAACTGTCGAAAGTTGACATGTCCCAAAAACTGTTGAAAACACCTGGAAACAACTTAGAAAAGCCTGCCAGGACACGCCATAGAAAAGAAAGTTGCAAAAATGGCCAAAAACAGCATAATTCGGCATGTTGAAAAACTGACCCAAAAAGCAAGGCTATAGTAAGGCAAAAACGTCAAAAATGACGTGTCTCAAAAACAGCTAAAAATAGTTGAAAAACTGCATTAAATAAGCGTACAAGATACGTTATAGTAAAGAAAGTTGCAGAAAGAGCCAAAAACAGCATAATTCGGCATGTAATAAAAACTGGCCCAAAAAGCAAGGCTATAGTAAGGCAAAAATGCGAAAAAATGACGTTTCTCAAAAACAGCTAAAAATAGTTCAAAAACGCATTAAATAGCGTGCCAAGATACGCCACTGCAAAGAAAGTTGCAAAAATGGCCAAAAACAGCATAATTTGGCACGTCGAAAAAAAAAGGACCAAAAAAGCAAGGCTATAGTAAGGCAAAAACGTCAAAAAATGACACATCTCAAAAACAGCTAAAAATAGTTGAAAACTGCATTAAATAGCGTGCCAAGATACGCCATATCAAAGAAAGTTGCAAAAATGGCCAAAAACAACATAATTTGGCATGTCGAAAAAAAAATGACCAAAAAAGCAAGGCTATAGTAAGGCAAAAATGTCAAAAAATGACGTGTCTCAAAAACAGCTAAAAATAGCTGAAAACTGCATTAAATAGCGTGCCAAGATACGTTATCGTAAAGAAAGTTGCAGAAAGAGCCAAAAACAGCATAATTCGGCATGTCGAAAAACTGGCCCAAAAAGCAAGGCTATAGTAAGGCAAAAACGTCAAAAAATGACGTTTCTCAAAAACAGCTAAAAATAGTTCAAAAACTGCATTAAATAGCGTGCCAAGACACGCCATAGCAAAGAAAGTTGCAAAAATGGCCAAAAACAGCATAATTTGGCATGTTGCAAAACTGACCCAAAAAAGCAAGGCTATAGTAAGGCAAAAACGTCAAAAAATAACATATCTCAAAAACAGCTAAAAATAGTTGAAAACTGCATTAAATAGCGTGCCAAGATACGCCATATCAAAGAAAGTTGCAAAAATGGCCAAAAACACCACAAAACTGCAAGTCGAAAAAAATGACCCAAAAAGCAAGGCTATAGTAAGGCAAAAATGCCAAAAAATGACGTTTCTCAAAAACAGCTAAAAATAGTTAAAAAACGCATTAAATAGCGTGCCAAGACACGCCACTGCAAAGAAAGTTGCAAAAATGGCCAAAAACAGCATAATTTGGCACGTCGGAAAAAAAATGACCCAAAAAGCAAGGCTATAGTAAGGCAAAAACGTCAAAAAATGACATATCTCAAAAACAGCTAAAAATACTTGAAAACCGCATTAAATAGCGTGCCAAGACACGCCCTAGCAAAGAAAGTTGCAAAAATGGCCAAAAACAGCATAATTCGGCATGTCGAAAAACTGACCCAAAAAAGCAAGGCTATAGTAAGGCAAAAATGCCAAAAAATGACATTTCTCAAAAACAGCTAAAAATAGTTGAAAAACGCATTAAATAGCGTGCCAAGACACGCCATAGCAAAGAAAGTTGCAAAAATGGCCAAAAACAGCATAATTTGGCATGTTGCAAAACTGACCCAAAAAAGCAAGGCTATAGTAAGGCAAAAACGTCAAAAAATAACATATCTCAAAAACAGCTAAAAATCGTTGAAAACTGCATTAAATAGCGTGCCAAGATACGCCATATCAAAGAAAGTTGCAAAAATGGCCAAAAACACCACAAAACTGCAAGTTGAAAAAACTGACCCAAAAAGCAAGGCTATAGTAAGGCAAAAACGTCAAAAAATGACGTGTCTCAAAAACAGCTAAAAATCGTTCAAAACTGCATTAAATAGTGTGCCAAGACACGCCATAGCAAAGAAAGTTGCAAAAATGACCAAAAACAGCATAATTTGGCATGTTGCAAAATTGACCCAAAAAAGCAAGGCTATAGTAAGGCAAAAATGCCAAAAAATGACATATCTCAAAAACAGCTAAAAATACTTGAAAACCGCATTAAATAGCGTGCCAAGATACGCCATATCAAAGAAAGTTGCAAAAATGGCCAAAAACACCACAAAACTGCAAGTTGAAAAAACTGACCCAAAAAGCAAGGCTATAGTAAGGCAAAAACGTCAAAAAATGACGTGTCTCAAAAACAGCTAAAAATAGTTCAAAACCGCATTAAATAGCGTGCCAAGACACGCCATAGCAAAGAAAGTTGCAGAAAGAACCAAAAACAGCATAATTTGACATTTCAAAAAAAATGACCCAAAAAAAGCAAGGCTATAGTAAGGCAAAAATGCTAAAAAATGACATGTCTCAAAAACAGCTGAAAATAGTTAAAAAACGCATTAAATAGCGTGCCAAGACACGCCACTGCAAAGAAAGTTGCAAAAATGGCCAAAAACAGCATAATTCGGCACGTCGAAAAAAAAAGGACCAAAAAAGCAAGGCTATAGTAAGGCAAAAACGTCAAAAAATGACATGTCTCAAAAACAGCAAAAAAATAGTTGAAAACTGCATTAAATAGCGTGCCAAGACACGCCATAGCAAAGAAAGTTACAAAAAGAGCCAAAAACAGCATAATTTGGCATGTTGCAAAACTGACCCAAAAAAGCAAGGCTATAGTAAGGCAAAAACGTCAAAAAATGACATGTCTCAAAAACAGCTAAAAATAGTTGAAAGCTGCATTAAATAGCGTGCCAACACACGCCATAGCAAAGAAAGTTACAAAAAGAGCCCAAAACAGCATAATTCGGCATGTCGAAAAAAATGACCCAAAAAGCAAGGCTATAGTAAGGCAAAAACGTCAAAAAATGACATGTCTCAAAAACAGCAAAAAAATAGTTGAAAACTGCATTAAATAGCGTGCCAACACACGCCATAGCAAAGACAGTTGCAGAAAGAGCCAAAAACAGCATAATTCGGCATGTCGAAAAAAATGACCCAAAAAGCAAGGCTATAGTAAGGCAAAAACGTCAAAAAATGACATGTCTCAAAAACAGCAAAAAAATAGTTGAAAACTGCATTAAATAGCGTGCCAAGACACGCCATAGCAAAGAAAGTTACAAAAAGAGCCAAAAACAGCATAATTTGGCATGTTGCAAAACTGACCCAAAAAAGCAAGGCAATAGTAAGGCAAAAACGTCAAAAATGACATGTCTCAAAAACAGCAAAAAATAGTTGAAAACTGCATTAAATAGTGTGCCAAGACACGCCATAGCAAAGAAAGTTACAAAAAGAGCCAAAAACAGCATAATTTGGCATGTTGCAAAACTGACCCAAAAAAGCAAGGCTATAGTAAGGCAAAAACGTCAAAAAATGACATGTCTCAAAAACAGCTAAAAATAGTTGAAAACTGCATTAAATAGCGTGCCAACACACGCCATAGCAAAGACAGTTGCAGAAAGAGCCAAAAACAGCATAATTTGGCATGTCGAAAAAAATGACCCAAAAAGCAAGGCTATAGTAAGGCAAAAACGTCAAAAAATGACATGTCTCAAAAACAGCAAAAAATAGTTGAAAACTGCATTAAATAGCGTGCCAACACACGCCATAGCAAACAAAGTTACAAAAAGAGCCAAAAACAGCATAATTTGGCATGTTGCAAAACTGACCCAAAAAAGCAAGGCTATAGTAAGGCAAAAACGTCAAAAAATGACATGTCTCAAAAACAGCTAAAAATAGTTGAAAACTGCATTAAATAGCGTGCCAAGACACGCCATAGCAAAGAAAGTTGCAGAAATATCCCAAAACAGCATAATTTGGCATGTCGAGAAAATGACCAAAAAAAGCAAGGCTATAGTAAGGCAAAAACGTCAAAAAATGACATGTCTCAAAAACAGCTGAAAATAGTTGAAAAACGCATTAAATAGCGTGCCAAGACACGCCATAGCAAAGAAAGTTGCAAAAAGAGCCAAAAAACATATAATTTGGTATGTTGCAAAACTGACCCAAAAAAGCAAGGCTATAGTAAGGCAAAAACGTCAAAAAATGACATGTCTCAAAAACAGCTAAAAATCGTTGAAAACTGCATTAAATAGTGTGCCAAGACACGCCATAGCAAAGAAAGTTGCAGAAAGAGCCAAAAACAGCATAATTTGGCATGTTGCAAAACTGACCCAAAAAAGCAAGGCTATAGTAAGGCAAAAACGTCAAAAAATGACATGTCTCAAAAACAGCTAAAAATCGTTGAAAACTGCATTAAATAGTGTGCCAAGACACGCCATAGCAAAGAAAGTTGCAGAAAGAGCCAAAAACAGCATAATTTGGCATGTCGAAAAAAATGACCCAAAAAGCAAGGCTATAGTAAGGCAAAAACGTCAAAAAATGACATGTCTCAAAAACAGCAAAAAAATAGTTGAAAACTGCATTAAATAGCGTGCCAACACACGCCATAGCAAAGACAGTTGCAGAAAGAGCCAAAAACAGCATAATTTGGCATGTCGAAAAAAATGACCCAAAAAGCAAGGCTATAGTAAGGCAAAAACGTCAAAAAATGACATGTCTCAAAAACAGCTAAAAATAGTTGAAAACTGCATTAAATAGTGTGCCAAGACACGCCATAGCAAAGAAAGTTACAAAAAGAGCCAAAAACAGCATAATTTGGCACGTCGAGAAAATGACCCAAAAAAGCAAGGCTATAGTAAGGCAAAAACGTCAAAAAATGACATGTCTCAAAAACAGCTAAAAATAGTTGAAAACTGCATTAAATAGCATGCCAAGACACGCCATAGCAAAGAAAGTTGCAGAAATAGCCCAAAACAGCATAATTTGGCATGTCGAGAAAATGACCAAAAAAAGCAAGGCTATAGTAAGGCAAAAACGTCAAAAAATGACATGTCTCAAAAACAGCTGAAAATAGTTGAAAACCGCATTAAATAGCGTGCCAAGACACGCCATAGCAAAGAAAGTTGCAAAAAGAGCCAAAAAAAACATAATTTGGTATGTTGCAAAACTGACCCAAAAAGCAAGGCTATAGTAAGGCAATACTGTCGAAATTTGTCATGTATCAAAAACAGCTGAAATCAACTTAGAACAGCATTGAATAGCGTCCCGAGACACGCCACGTCATAAAAGTGGCTCTAAACATCTTAAAACAGCTGTTTTATTCCAAGCTGCTCATTTCCCACAGAGGAACTGAACCCCTTCAAGAACATGTAAATGGCTGCACCCTGGCTCATGAGCATGTTTCAAATGTTCATGAATCAGCAGCAGCAGCTTTTTGAGCAATTATTGACAGGAAACCACATGCGAAGAGTCGGAAGTTTCTTCACCAACTTGACACATCAAGGAGGAAGAGGAAGTTTCTATTTGAACACACCAGCCAATGAGGAGCGATGGACCGTGGACAGAGTGATGACGCAACGGACCTCCAGCTGATACAGAATCAACAGATCACTTTGTGTGCTTTTTGGGGCTTTTTGTGCTTTTGCCTAATCTTGCTTAGACTCTGTGTTAGACGGCATATTTAACTTCTGTAAAAGGGAGTGAGGTAACTGTTGCTCTTGATTTACACTTTTAAAATTTTTATCTTTCAATAAAGCCTGCCTCGAGCAGTTTTAACCACTTTTCTACGATCCCTGGGTATTTGCCTCTTTATCTTTTCTAAGAATGTTGTGAAATGCTAAAAACCCCCAAAACAAGACAACTAAAAAACACGGAAATAAAAAACACCATAATTTAGCATGTTGAAAAAATGGCTGAAAGTACAACACAATAGTAAGACAAAAATGTCAAAAAAATGACATGTCTAGAAAACAGCTAAAAATACTTGAAAACCGCATTAAATAGCATGCCAAGATACGCCATATCAAAGAAAGTTGCAAAAGTGGCCAAAAACACCACAAAACTGCAAGTCGAAAAAAATGACCCAAAAAGCAAGGCTATAGTAAGGCAAAACTGTCGAAAGTTGACATGTCCCAAAAACTGTTGAAAACACCTGGAAACAGCTTAGAAAAGCCTGCCAGGACACGCCATAGAAAAGAAAGTTGCAAAAATGGCCAAAAACAGCATGATTTGGCATGTCGAAAAACTGACCCAAAAAGCAAGGCTATAGTAAGGCAAAATCGTCAAAAAATGACGTTTCTCAAAAACAGCTAAAAATACTTGAAAACTGCATTACATAGCGTGCCAAGCTACGTTATAGTAAAGAAAGTTGCAGAAAGAGCCAAAAACAGCATAATTTGGCACGTCGAAAAAAAAAGGACCAAAAAAGCAAGGCTATAGTAAGGCAAAATCGTCAAAAAATGACATTTCTCAAAAACAGCTAAAATAGTTAAAAAATGCATTAAATGGCGTGCCAAGACACGCCATAGCAAAGAAAGTTGCAAAAATGGCAAAAAACACCATAAAACTGTAAGTCGAAAAAAGTGACCAAAAAAGCAAGGCTATAGTAAGGCAAAAACGTCAAAAAATGACGTTTCTCAAAAACAGCTAAAAATAGTTAAAAAACGCATTAAATAGCGTGCCAAGACACGCCACTGCAAAGAAAGTTGCAAAAATGGCCAAAAACAGCATAATTTGGCACGTCGAAAAAAAAAGGACCAAAAAAGCAAGGCTATAGTAAGGCAAAAACGTCAAAAAATGACATATCTCAAAAACAGCTAAAAATAGTTGAAAACTGCATTACATAGTGTGCCAAGATACGTTATAGTAAAGAAAGTTGCAGAAAGAGCCAAAAACAGCATAATTCGGCATGTCGAAAAAATGACCCAAAAAGCAAGGCTATAGTAAGGCAAAAATGCCAAAAAATGACGTGTCTCAAAAACAGCTAAAAATAGTTGAAAACTGCATAAAATAGCGTGCCAAGACACGCCATAGCAAAGAAAGTTGCAAAAATGGCCAAAAACAGCATAATTCGGCATGTCGAAAAACTGACCTAAAAAAGCAAGGCTATAGTAAGGCAAAATCGTCAAAAAATGACATTTCTCAAAAACAGCTAAAATAGTTAAAAAATGCATTAAATGGCGTGCCAAGACACGCCATAGCAAAGAAAGTTGCAGAAATGGCCAAAAACAGCATAATTTGGCTCGTCAAAAAAAAATTGACCAAAAAAGCAAGGCTATAGTAAGGCAAAAACGTCAAAATATGACGTGTCTCAAAAACAGCTAAAAATAGTTGAAAACTGCATTAAATAGCGTGCATAGATACGTTATAGTAAAGAAAGTTGCAGAAAGAGCCAAAAACAGCATAATTCGGCATGTCGAAAAACTGACCCAAAAAGCAAGGCAATAGTAAGGAAAAAATGCCAAAAAATGACATTTCTCAAAAACAGCTAAAAATAGTTAAAAAACGCATTAAATAGCGTGCCAAGACACGCCATAGCAAAGAAAGTTGCAAAAATGGCCAAAAACAGCATAATTTGGCATGTCGGAAAAAAAATGACCAAAAAAGCAAGGCTATAGTAAGGCAAAAACGTCAAAAAATGACGTGTCTCAAAAACAGCTAAAAATACTTGAAAACTGCATTAAATAGCGTGCCAAGATACGCCATATCAAAGAAAGTTGCAAAAATGGCCAAAAACAGCATAATTCGGCATGTCGAAAAACTGACCCAAAAAACAAGGCTATAGTAAGGCAAAAATGCCAAAAAATGACATATCTCAAAAACAGCTAAAAATAGTTCAAAACTGCATTAAATAGCGTGCCAAGACACGCCATAGCAAAGAAAGTTGCAAAAATGGCCAAAAACAGCATAATTTGGCATGTTGCAAAACTGACCCAAAAAAGCAAGGCTATAGTAAGGCAAAAACGTCAAAAAATGACGTGTCTCAAAAACAGCTAAAAATAGTTCAAAACTGAATTAAATAGCGTGCCAAGATACGTTATAGTAAAGAAAGTTGCAGAAAGAGCCAAAAACAGCATAATTCGGCATGTCGAAAAACTGACCCAAAAAGCAAGGCTATAGTAAGGCAAAAATGCCAAAAAATGACATTTCTCAAAAACAGCTAAAAATAGTTAAAAAACGCATTAAATAGCGTGCCAAGATACGTTATAGTAAAGAAAGTTGCAGAAAGAGCCAAAAACAGCATAATTTGGCATGTCGAGAAAATGACCAAAAAAGCAAGGCTATAGTAAGGCAAAAACATCAAAAAATGACGTGTCTCAAAAACAGCTAAAAATAGTTGAAAACTGCATTAAATAGCGTGCCAAGACACGCCATAGCAAAGAAAGTTGCAAAAATGGCCAAAAACAGCATAATTTGGCATGTTGCAAAACTGACCCAAAAAGCAAGGCTATAGTAAGGCAAAAATGCCAAAAAATGACATTTCTCAAAAACAGCTAAAAATAGTTAAAAAACGCATTAAATAGCGTGCCAAGACACGCCATAGCAAAGAAAGTTGCAGAAATGGCCAAAAACAGCATAATTTGGCACGTCGAAAAAAAAATGACCAAAAAAGCAAGGCTATAGTAAGGCAAAAACGTCAAAAAATGACGTGTCTCAAAAACAGCTAAAAATAGTTGAAAACTGCATTAAATTGCGTGCCAAGATACGTTATAGTAAAGAAAGTTGCAGAAAGAGCAAAAAACAGCATAATTCGGCATGTCGAAAAACTGACCCAAAAAGCAAGGCTATAGTAAGGCAAAAATGCCAAAAAATGACGTTTCTCAAAAACAGCTAAAAATAGTTAAAAAACGCATTAAATAGCGTGCCAAGACACGCCATAGCAAAGAAAGTTGCAGAAATGGCCAAAAACAGCATAATTTGGCACGTCGAAAAAAAAATGACCAAAAAAGCAAGGCTATAGTAAGGCAAAAACGTCAAAAAATGACGTGTCTCAAAAACAGCTTAAAATAGCTGAAAACTGCATTAAATAGCGTGCCAAGATACGTTATAGTAAAGAAAGTTGCAAAAATGGCCAAAAACAGCATAATTTGGCACGTCGAACAAAAAAGGACCAAAAAAGCAAGGCTATAGTAAGGCAAAAATGCCAAAAAATGACATTTCTCAAAAACAGCTAAAAATAGTTAAAAAACGCATTAAATAGCGTGCCAAGACACGCCACTGCAAAGAAAGTTGCAAAAATGGCCAAAAACAGCATAATTTGGCACGTCGAAAAAAAAAGGACCAAAAAAGCAAGGCTATAGTAAGGCAAAAACGTCAAAAAATGACATATCTCAAAAACAGCTAAAAATACTTGAAAACCGCATTAAATAGCGTGCCAAGACACGCCACTGCAAAGAAAGTTGCAAAAATGGCCAAAAACAGCATAATTTGGCATGTTGCAAAACTGACCCAAAAAGCAAGGCTATAGTAAGGCAAAAACGTCAAAAAATGACGTGTCTCAAAAACAGCTAAAAATAGTTGAAAACTGCATTAAATAGCGTGCCAAGATACGTTATAGTAAAGAAAGTTGCAGAAAGAGCAAAAAAACAGCATAATTCGGCATGTCGAAAAACTGACCCAAAAAGCAAGGCTATAGTAAGGCAAAATGCCAAAAATGACATTTCTCAAAAACAGCTAAAAATAGTTAAAAACTGCATTAAATAGCGTACAAGACACGCCATAGCAAAGAAAGTTGCAGAAATGGCCAAAAACAGCATAATTTGGCACGCCGAAAAAAATGACCCAAAAAGCAAGGCTATAGTAAGGCAAAACGCCAAAAATGACGTGTCTCAAAAACAGCTAAAAATAGTTGAAAACTGCATTAAATTGCGTGCCAAGATACGTTATAGTAAAGAAAGTTGCAGAAAGAGCAAAAAACAGCATAATTCGGCATGTCGAAAAACTGACCCAAAAAGCAAGGCTATAGTAAGGCAAAAATGCCAAAAAATGACGTTTCTCAAAAACAGCTAAAAATAGTTAAAAACTGCATTAAATAGCGTGCCAAGACACGCCATAGCAAAGAAAGTTGCAGAAATGGCCAAAAACAGCATAATTTGGCTCGTCGAAAAAAAATTGACCAAAAAAGCAAGGCTATAGTAAGGCAAAAACGTCAAAATATGACGTGTCTCAAAAACAGCTTAAAATAGCTGAAAACTGCATTAAATAGCGTGCCAAGATACGATATAGTAAAGAAAGTTGCAAAAATGGCCAAAAACAGCATAATTTGGCACGTCGAACAAAAAAGGACCAAAAAAGCAAGGCTATAGTAAGGCAAAAATGCCAAAAAATGACATTTCTCAAAAACAGCTAAAAATAGTTAAAAAACGCATTAAATAGCGTGCCAAGACACGCCACTGCAAAGAAAGTTGCAAAAATGGCCAAAAACAGCATAATTTGGCACGTCGAAAAAAAAAGGACCAAAAAAGCAAGGCTATAGTAAGGCAAAAACGTCAAAAAATGACATATCTCAAAAACAGCTAAAAATACTTGAAAACCGCATTAAATAGCGTGCCAAGACACGCCACTGCAAAGAAAGTTGCAAAAATGGCAAAAAACAGCATAATTTGGCATGTTGCAAAACTGACCCAAAAAAGCAAGGCTATAGTAAGGCAAAAACGTCAAAAAATGACATGTCTTAAAAACAGCTAAAAATAGTTAAAAAACGCATTAAATAGCGTGCCAAGACACGCCATAGCAAAGAAAGTTGCAGAAATGGCCAAAAACAGCATAATTTGGCACGTCGAAAAAAAAATGACCAAAAAAGCAAGGCTATAGTAAGGCAAAAACGTCAAAAAATGACGTGTCTCAAAAACAGCTAAAAATAGTTGAAAACTGCATTAAATAGCGTGCATAGATACGTTATAGTAAAGAAAGTTGCAGAAAGAGCAAAAAACAGCATAATTCGGCATGTCGAAAAACTGACCCAAAAAGCAAGGCTATAGTAAGGCAAAAATGCCAAAAAATGACATTTCTCAAAAACAGCTAAAAATAGTTAAAAAACGCATTAAATAGCGTGCCAAGACACGCCATAGCAAAGAAAGTTGCAAAAATGGCCAAAAACAGCATAATTTGGCATGTTGGAAAAAATGACCAAAAAGCAAAGGCTATAGTAAGGCAAAACGCCAAAAAATGACGGTCTCAAAACAGCTAAAAATACTTGAAAACTGCATTAAATAGCGTGCCAAGATACGCCATATCAAAGAAAGTTGCAAAAATGGCCAAAAACAGCATAATTTGGCATGTCGAAAAAATGACCCAAAAAGCAAGGCTATAGTAAGGCAAAAATGCCAAAAAATGACATATCTCAAAAACAGCTAAAAATAGTTCAAAACTGCATTAAATAGCGTGCCAAGACACGCCATAGCAAAGAAAGTTGCAAAAATGGCCAAAAACAGCATAATTTGGCATGTTGCAAAACTGACCCAAAAAGCAAGGCTATAGTAAGGCAAAAACGTCAAAAAATGACGTGTCTCAAAAACAGCTAAAAATAGTTGAAAACTGCATTAAATAGCGTGCCAAGATACGTTATAGTAAAGAAAGTTGCAGAAAGAGCCAAAAACAGCATAATTTGGCATGTCGAGAAAATGACCAAAAAAGCAAGGCTATAGTAAGGCAAAAACATCAAAAAATGACGTGTCTCAAAAACAGCTAAAATAGTTGAAAATCAGCATTAAATAGCGTGACAAGACACGCCATAGCAAAGAGAGTTGCAAAAAAGGCCAAAAACAGCATAATATGGCACATCGAAAAAAACTGACCCAAAAAGCAAGGCTATAGTAAGGCAAAAATGCCAAAAAATGACGTTTCTCAAAAACAGCTAAAAATAGTTAAAAAACGCATTAAATAGCGTGCCAAGACACGCCATAGCAAAGAAAGTTGCAGAAATGGCCAAAAACAGCATAATTTGGCACGTCGAAAAAAAAATGACCAAAAAAGCAAGGCTATAGTAAGGCAAAAACGTCAAAAAATGACGTGTCTCAAAAACAGCTAAAAATAGTTGAAAACTGCATTAAATAGCGTGCCAAGATACGTTATAGTAAAGAAAGTTGCAGAAAGAGCAAAAAACAGCATAATTCGGCATGTCGAAAAACTGACCCAAAAAGCAAGGCTATAGTAAGGCAAAAATGCCAAAAAATGACATTTCTCAAAAACAGCTAAAAATAGTTAAAAAATGCATTAAATAGCGTGCCAAGACACGCCATAGCAAAGAAAGTTGCAAAAATGGCCAAAAACAGCATAATTTGGCACATCGAAAAAAAATGACCAAAAAAGCAAGGCTATAGTCAGGCAAAAACGTCAAAAAATGACGTGTCTCAAAAACAGCTTAAAATAGCTGAAAACTGCATTAAATAGCGTGCCAAGATACGTTATAGTAAAGAAAGTTGCAAAAATGGCCAAAAACAGCATAATTTGGCACGTCGAACAAAAAAGGACCAAAAAAGCAAGGCTATAGTAAGGCAAAAATGCCAAAAAATGACATTTCTCAAAAACAGCTAAAAATAGTTAAAAAACGCATTAAATAGCGTGCCAAGACACGCCACTGCAAAGAAAGTTGCAAAAATGGCCAAAAACAGCATAATTTGGCACGTCGAAAAAAAAAGGACCAAAAAAGCAAGGCTATAGTAAGGCAAAAACGTCAAAAAATGACATATCTCAAAAACAGCTAAAAATACTTGAAAACCGCATTAAATAGCGTGCCAAGACACGCCACTGCAAAGAAAGTTGCAAAATGGCCAAAACAGCATAATTTGGCATGTAGAAAAACTGACCCAAAAAGCAAGGCTATAGTAAGGCAAAAACGTCAAAAAATGATGTTTCTCAAAAACAGCTAAAATAGTTGAAAACTGCATTAAATAGCATGCCAAGATACGTTATAGTAAAGAAAGTTGCAGAAAGAGCAAAAAAACAGCATAATTCGGCATGTCGAAAAACTGACCCAAAAAGCAAGGCTATAGTAAGGCAAAAATGCCAAAAAATGACATTTCTCAAAAACAGCTAAAAATAGTTAAAAAACGCATTAAATAGCGTGCCAAGACACGCCATAGCAAAGAAAGTTGCAGAAATGGCCAAAAACAGCATAATTTGGCACGTCGAAAAAAAATGACCCAAAAAGCAAGGCTATAGTAAGGCAAAAACGTCAAAAAATGACGTGTCTCAAAAACAGCTAAAAATAGTTGAAAACTGCATTAAATTGCGTGCCAAGATACGTTATAGTAAAGAAAGTTGCAGAAAGAGCAAAAAACAGCATAATTCGGCATGTCGAAAAACTGACCCAAAAAGCAAGGCTATAGTAAGGCAAAAATGCCAAAAAATGACATTTCTCAAAAACAGCTAAAAATAGTTAAAAACGCATTAAATAGCGTACAAGACACGCCATAGCAAAGAAAGTTGCAGAAATGGCCAAAAACAGCATAATTTGGCACGTCGAAAAAAAATGACCAAAAAGCAAGGCTATAGTAAGGCAAAACGCCAAAAATGACGTGTCTCAAAAACAGCTTAAAATAGCTGAAAACTGCATTAAATAGCGTGCCAAGATACGTTATAGTAAAGAAAGTTGCAAAAATGGCCAAAAACAGCATAATTTGGCACGTCGAACAAAAAAGGACCAAAAAAGCAAGGCTATAGTAAGGCAAAAATGCCAAAAAATGACATTTCTCAAAAACAGCTAAAATAGTTAAAAATCGCATTAAATAGCGTACAAGACACGCCACTGCAAAGAAAGTTGCAAAATGGCCAAAAACAGCATAATGTGGCACGTCGAAAAAAAAAGGACCAAAAAAGCAAGGCTATAGTAAGGCAAAACGCCAAAAATGACATATCTCAAAACAGCTAAAAATACTTGAAAATCAGATTAAATAGCGTGCCAAGACACGCCATAGAAAAGAAAGTTGCAAAAATGGCAAAAAACAGCATAATTTGGCATGTTGCAAAACTGACCCAAAAAGCAAGGCTATAGTAAGGCAAAAATGCCAAAAAATGACGTGTCTCAAAAACAGCTAAAAATAGTTGAAAACTGCATTAAATAGCGTGCCAAGATACGTTATAGTAAAGAAAGTTGCAGAAAGAGCAAAAAAACAGCATAATTCGGCATGTCGAAAAACTGACCCAAAAAGCAAGGCTATAGTAAGGCAAAAATGCCAAAAAATGACATTTCTCAAAAACAGCTAAAAATAGTTAAAAAACGCATTAAATAGCGTGCCAAGACACGCCATAGCAAAGAAAGTTGCAGAAATGGCCAAAAACAGCATAATTTGGCACGTCGAAAAAAAATGACCCAAAAAGCAAGGCCATAGTAAGGCAAAAACGTCAAAAAATGACGTGTCTCAAAAACAGCTAAAATAGTTGAAAACTGCATTAAATTGCGTGCCAAGATACGTTATAGTAAAGAAAGTTGCAGAAAGAGCAAAAACAGCATAATTCGGCATGTCGAAAAACTGACCCAAAAAGCAAGGCTATAGTAAGGCAAAAATGCCAAAAAATGACATTTCTCAAAAACAGCTAAAAATAGTTAAAAAACGCATTAAATAGCGTGCCAAGACACGCCATAGCAAAGAAAGTTGCAGAAATGGCCAAAAACAGCATAATTTGGCACGTCGAAAAAAAGACCCAAAAAACAAGGCTAAAGTAAGGCAAAAACGCCAAAAATGACGTGTCTCAAAAACAGCTTAAAATAGCTGAAAACTGCATTAAATAGCGTGCCAAGATACGTTATAGTAAAGAAAGTTGCAAAAATGGCCAAAAACAGCATAATTTGGCACGTCGAACAAAAAAGGACCAAAAAAGCAAGGCTATAGTAAGGCAAAAATGCCAAAAAATGACATTTCTCAAAAACAGCTAAAAATAGTTAAAAAACGCATTAAATAGCGTGCCAAGACACGCCACTGCAAAGAAAGTTGCAAAAATGGCCAAAAACAGCATAATTTGGCACGTCGAAAAAAAAAGGACCAAAAAAGCAAGGCTATAGTAAGGCAAAAACGTCAAAAAATGACATATCTCAAAAACAGCTAAAAATACTTGAAAACCGCATTAAATAGCGTGCCAAGACACGCCACTGCAAAGAAAGTTGCAAAAATGGCCAAAAACAGCATAATTTGGCATGTTGCAAAACTGACCCAAAAAGCAAGGCTATAGTAAGGCAAAAACGTCAAAAAATGACGTGTCTCAAAAACAGCTAAAAATAGTTGAAAACTGCATTAAATAGCGTGCCAAGATACGTTATAGTAAAGAAAGTTGCAGAAAGAGCAAAAAACAGCATAATTCGGCATGTCGAAAAACTGACCCAAAAAGCAAGGCTATAGTAAGGAAAAAATGCCAAAAATGACATTTCTCAAAAACAGCTAAAATAGTTAAAAAGATTAAATAGCGTACAAGACACGCCATAGCAAAGAAAGTTGCAGAAATGGCCAAAAACAGCATAATTTGGCACGTCGAAAAAAAATGACCCAAAAAGCAAGGCTATAGTAAGGCAAAAACGTCAAAAAATGACGTGTCTCAAAAACAGCTAAAAATAGTTGAAAACTGCATTAAATTGCGTGCCAAGATACGTTATAGTAAAGAAAGTTGCAAAAATGGCCAAAAACAGCATAATTTGGCACGTCGAACAAAAAAGGACCCAAAAAGCAAGGCTATAGTAAGGCAAAAATGCCAAAAAATGACATTTCTCAAAAACAGCTAAAAATAGTTAAAAAACGCATTAAATAGCGTGCCAAGACACGCCATAGCAAAGAAAGTTGCAGAAATGGCCAAAAACAGCATAATTTGGCACGTCGAAAAAAAAATGACCCAAAAAGCAAGGCTATAGTAAGGCAAAAACGTCAAAAAATGACGTGTCTCAAAAACAGCTAAAAATAGTTGAAAACTGCATTAAATTGCGTGCCAAGATACGTTATAGTAAAGAAAGTTGCAAAAATGGCCAAAAACAGCATAATTTGGCACGTCGAACAAAAAAGGACCAAAAAAGCAAGGCTATAGTAAGGCAAAATGCCAAAAATGACGTTTCTCAAAAACAGCTAAAAATAGTTAAAAAACGCATTAAATAGCGTGCCAAGACACGCCACTGCAAAGAAAGTTGCAAAAATGGCCAAAAACAGCATAATTTGGCACGTCGAAAAAAAAAGGACCAAAAAAGCAAGGCTATAGTAAGGCAAAAACGTCAAAAAATGACATATCTCAAAAACAGCTAAAAATAGTTGAAAAACGCATTAAATAGCGTGCCAAGACACGCCCTAGCAAAGAAAGTTGCAAAAATGGCCAAAAACAGCATAATTCGGCATGTCGAAAAACTGACCCAAAAAAGCAAGGCTATAGTAAGGCAAAAATGCCAAAAAATGACATTTCTCAAAAACAGCTAAAAATAGTTGAAAAACGCATTAAATAGCGTACAAGACATCATATAGCAAAGAAAGTTGCAAAAATGGCCAAAAACAGCATAATTTGGCATGTTGCAAAACTGACCCAAAAAAGCAAGGCTATAGTAAGGCAAAAACGTCAAAAAATAACATATCTCAAAAACAGCTAAAAATAGTTGAAAACTGCATTAAATAGCGTGCCAAGATACGCCATAGCAAAGAAAGTTGCAAAAATTGCCAAAAACAGCATAATTTGGCATGTTGCAAAACTGACCCAAAAAAGCAAGGCTATAGTAAGGCAAAAATGTCAAAAAATGACGTGTCTCAAAAACAACTAAAAATAGTTGAAAACTGCATTAAATAGCGTGCCAAGATACGTTATAGTAAAGAAAGTTGCAGAAAGAGCAAAAAACAGCATAATTCGGCATGTCAAAAAACTGAACCAAAAAGCAAGGCTATAGTAAGGCAAAAATGCCAAAAAATGACATATCTCAAAAACAGCTAAAAATAGTTCAAAACTGCATTAAATAGCGTGCCAAGACACGCCATAGCAAAGAAAGTTGCAAAAATGGCCAAAAACAGCATAATTTGGCATGTTGCAAAACTGACCCAAAAAAGCAAGGCTATAGTAAGGCAAAAATGCCAAAAAATGACATATCTCAAAAAACAGCTAAAAATAGTTAAAAACCGCATTAAATAGCGTGCCAAGACACGCCATAGCAAAGAAAGTTGCAAAAATGGCCAAAAACAGCATAATTTGGCACGTCGAAAAAAAAATGACCAAAAAAGCAAGGCTATAGTAAGGCAAAAACGTCAAAAAATGACGTGTCTCAAAAACAGCTAAAAATAGTTCAAAACTGCATTAAATAGCGTGCCAAGACACGCCATAGCAAAGAAAGTTGCAAAAATGGCAAAAAACAGCATAATTTGGCATGTTGCAAAACTGACCCAAAAAAGCAAGGCTATAGTAAGGCAAAAATGCCAAAAAATGACATATCTCAAAAACAGCTAAAAATACTTGAAAACCGCATTAAATAGCGTGCCAAGATACGCCATATCAAAGAAAGTTGCAAAAATGGCCAAACACAGCATAATTTGGCATGTCGAAAAAATGACCCAAAAAGCAAGGCTATAGTAAGGCAAAAACGTCAAAAAATGACGTTTCTCAAAAACAGCTAAAAATAGTTAAAAAAAACGCATTAAATAGCGTGCCAAGACACGCCATAGCAAAGAAAGTTGCAGAAATGGCCAAAAACAGCATAATTTGGCACGGCGAAAAAAAAAATGACCAAAAAAGCAAGGCTATAGTAAGGCAAAAACGTCAAGAAATGACGTGTCTCAAAAACAGCTAAAAATTGTTGAAAACTGCATTAAATAGCGTGCCAAGATACGTTATAGCAAAGAAAGTTGCAGAAAGAGCAAAAAACAGCATAATTCGGCATGTCGAAAAACTGACCCAAAAAGCAAGGCTATAGTAAGGCAAAAATGCCAAAAAATGACATATCTCAAAAACAGCTAAAAATAGTTCAAAACTGCATTAAATAGCGTGCCAAGACACGCCATAGCAAAGAAAGTTGCAAAAATGGCAAAAAACAGCATAATTTGGCATGTTGCAAAACTGACCCAAAAAAGCAAGGCTATAGTAAGGCAAAAATGTCAAAAAATGACATGTCTCAAAAACAGCTAAAAATCCTTAAAAATTGCATTAAATAGCGTGCCAAGACACGCCATAGCAAAGAAAGTTACAAAAAGAGCCCAAAACAGCATAATTTGGCATGTCGAAAAAATGACCCAAAAAGCAAGGCTATAGTAAGGTAAAAATGCCAAAAAATGACATATCTCAAAAACAGCTAAAAATGTTTGAAAACCGCATCAAATAGCGTGCCAAAATACGCCGTAGCAAAGAAAGTTGCAAAAATGGCCAAAAACACCACAAAACTGCAAGTCGAAAAAAATGACCCAAAAAGCAACGCTATAGTAAGGCAAAAACGTCAAAAATGACATTCTCAAAAACAGCTAAAAATCCTTAAAAACTGCATTAAACAGCGTGCCAAGATACGCCATAGCAAGGAAAGTTGAAAAAATGACCAAAAACAGCATAATTTGGCATATCGAAAAACTGACCCAAAAAGCAAGGCTATAGTAAGGCAAAAACGTCAAAAAATGACATGTCTCAAACACACGCCATAGCAAAGAAAGTTAAAAAAAAAGAGCCCAAAACAGCATAATTTGGCATGTCGAAAAAATGACCCAAAAAGCAAGGCTATAGTAAGGTAAAAACGTCAAAATTTGACATGTCCCAAAAACTGTTAAAAATAGTTCAAAACTACATTAAACAGCGTGCCAAGACACACCATAGCAAAGAAAGTTGCAGAAAGAGCCAAAAAACATCAAAATTTGACATGTCCCAAAAACTGTTGAAAACACCTGGAATCAACTTAGAATTGCCCGGTAAGATACGCCATAGTAAAGAAAGTTGCAAAAATGGCTTGAAACACCACAAAACTGCAAGTAAAAAAAAAAGACCCAAAAAGCAAGGCTATAGTAAGGCAAAAACGTCAAAAAATGACATATCTCAAAAACAGCTAAAAATAGTTGAAAACCGCATCAAATAGCGTGCCAAAACACGCCGTAGCAAAGAAAGTTGCAAAAATGGCCAAAAACCCCATAAAACTGTAAGTCGAAAAAAGTGACCAAAAAAGCAAGGCTATAGTAAGGCAAAAACGTCAAAAAATGACATGTCTCAAAAACAGCTAAAAATAGTTGAAAACTGCATTAAACAGTGTGCCAAGATACGCCATGGCAAGGAAAGTTGCAAAAATGACCAAAAACAACATAATTTGGCATGTCGAAAAAATAACCCAAAAAGCAAGGCTATAGTAAGGCAAAACTTAAAATGAAAATTTTTAAATTTTTTTAAAATGAAATTTCACGTCAGAAAACAGCTAAAAATAGTTGAAATCCGCATTAAATAGTGTGCCAAGACATGCCATAGCAAAGAAAGTTGCGAAAACTGCATAATTTGACATGTTGCAAAAAATGACCCAAAAAGCAAGGCTATAGTAAGGCAAAAATGTCAAAAAATGACATGTCTCAAAAAAAGCTAAAAATAATTGAAAACTGCATTAAATAGCGTGCCAAGACACGCCATTGCAAAGAAAGTTGCACAGAGGAACTGAACCCCTTCCAGAACATGTAAACGGCTGCACCCTGGCTCATGAGCATGTTTCAAATGTTCATGAATCAGCAGCAGCAGCTGTTTGAGCAATCACTGACAGGAAACCACATGGTAAGAGGTGGAAGTTTCCTCTCTAACATGACACAGCAAGGAGGAAGAGGAAGTTTTTATTTGAACACGCCACCCAAGACCAGCCATTGAGGAGAGCTGGACCAAGGACAGAGTGATGATGCAATGGACCTCCAGATGATAGAGGATCAACAGATCACTGTGTGTGCTTTCTGGGGCTTTTTGTGCTTTTCCCTTATCTTGCTTAGACTCTGTGTTACACGGTTACACGGTATATTTAAGTCCTGTAAAAGGGAGTGAAGTAACTGTTGCTGTTGATTTACACTTTTGATATTTTTATCTTGAGCCTGCCTCGAGCAGTTTTAACCCTTTTCTACAGTCCCTGGGTGTTTGCCTCTTTATCCTTCTAAGAATGTTGTGAGTGGTTAAAAAAACAAAAACAAGACAAATACTGGAAAGTGCTGGACAGAAGCGAACGTTTATTTTGTTGTGTAGGTTTGGCCAACAACGAGTGAATAAAAACTCAAAAAATAAAAAGAAACAAGCAATGGGAAGTGAAAGTAAACACTTGTTGGGAATCCATTACTCCAAAAAGAAAAACACACTTTACCTCTCCAGTAAGCCACTCTCTTGCAGGTCTGGGATGATATTCTAGTATTTAGAGTGGCTCAGTGGAGAGACACGGATTCTTAAAGAGAAGAGATTCACCTCCTTAACAGCGCTGTTTTTTTCTAAATGCCAAATGATGGTGTTTTTGGCCATTTTTGCAGCTTTCTGTGCTATGGCATGTCTCAGAAGGCTGTTCTTGGCTGTTTCCAGCTTTTTTGGGACATGTCAAATGTTGACATTTATTGCAATACAATAGCCTAGCATACTATAGTAAGGCAAAAAATGTCAAAATTTGACATGTCCCACAAACAGCTAGAAATAGTTTAGCTTAACCTGCCAAGACATGCCATAGCGTAGAAAGTTGCAGAAACGGCCAAAAACACCATAATATGGCATGTTGAAAAAATGACCCAGAATGCAAGGCAAAAATGTTGAAAAATGACATTTCCCAAAAACAGCTGAAAATAGCTTAGATCAACATTAAATAGCATGCCGAAACACGCCATAGCATAAAGTTTTAAAAATGGCCAAAACCACAAAAATTTGGCATGTTGAAAAAATGACCCAAAAAGCAAGGCTTTAGTGAGGCAAAAATGTCCAAATTTGACATGTCCCAAAAACAGCTAGAAATAGTTTAGCTTAACCTACTAAGACATGCCATAGCATAGAAAGTTTTAAAAATGGCCAAAACCACAAAAATTTGGCATGTTGAAAAAAATGACCCAAAAAGCAAGGCTATAGTATGGCAAAAATGTCAAAAAATGACATGTCCCAAAAACAGCTTAAAACAGCATTAAATAGCATGCCGAAACGCGCCATAGTATAAAAAGTTGCAAAAACGACCAAAAAAAAAAAACCCCGTAATATGGCATGTCAAAAAAATGACCCAAAACGCAAGGCTATAGTATGGCAAAAATGTCAAAAAATGTAATGTCCCAAAAACAGGTGAAAACAGCTTAGAACAGCGTTAAATGGTGTGCCAAGACACGCCGTAGCATAGAAAGTTGCAAAAACGGCCAAAAACTCCATCATATGGCATGTTGAAAAAAATGACCCAGAATGCAAGGCTATAGTAATGACATGTCCCAAAAACAGCTGGAAACTGCTTAGAATAGCCTACTGAGACATGCCATAGTATAGGAAGTTGCAAAAAGGGCCAAAAACACAATTAATTCAATTTAAAACTTTATTAAAGACTCAGCTCAAACAGAGGTCCATATATATATATATATACATACATACACATACATATATATATAGGTGTGTGTGTGTGTGTATATACACACACACACACATACATATACATATATATAACCACGCATACATACATACATAGATACATGCATACAAACATACATACCACAGTGAATCAAGCAACGACATACAGACATGAACGCCAGCGGCTCCAGATGACGGACTTAAACCTCACACTCAGCTCAGGATTGGCTACAGCCAAAATGATGCCATTTTCAGATTTTCGTACTCTACATATAAACCTATAAATTACATCTCTTATTACAGCAGAACAAATAGGAACACCAACAGTGGCGAACATTTGGCTCGCAGGAGAAGTCTGAGCATCTTTAAGCAGCAGCCTGACACTGTCATTACAGGCCACAGTCCGTCTCTGCAAGCTGCCATTTCTGCAGTGACGCCGCAGACGGACCTCATCACACACATTAAGAGCTGTTCTGTTTTACTTCTGATAACCATGATATTACTCGTATTTGCGTTATATTTGATGTCAAAATCCACGCCATACTGTGAACAGAATCTCAATAACTGTTGGAAGTCCAGCAATGTACGGAAACAAAACGACCAAATCATCTGCAAACAAAAGGGGATTGATTAGAGAGCAACCTGCCATCCACCCAGAGTCACATCTGCTCAACTGCACTGACAACTCAGCCACATAAATATTAAATGAAAACGGTGATAAAATAAACACCCTGTCGGACACCATTACTCACTTGAAACGCTCAGATACAAAACGTCCCCATTTTATTTGCATTGTCTGATGTCTATACCAAAACAGCTGGAAATATCCTAGAATAGCCTGCTGAAGCACACCATAGCACAGAAAGTTGCAAAAAGGGCCAAGAACACCATCATTTAGGATGTCGCATTTTCCAGAAAAATTGCTCGTGCTTGCTCTCTTTACTCGTTTCTTAATATCAGATTTTACACTGGTAATACCAGGAAAACAATTTGTAATACGCTCATTAAGACAGATTTGGGGATTTTTATGAGGATACTGTAAACAATAATAACAAATAGCAAAATAATCAGTTATTCTCACTTTATGCATTTTTCAGGAATTTCGTGAATGTAGGAACCATATAAAACCGCCCTGCCGCAGAGGTTTCCATGATTACCCATTTAAAATAAATACATTTTAGGTTATAATCAAGCCAGTACCGTGAGGATGTGCTTTGTCGTCCGTCATCTGAACACTGTAGTTTGATCACAGCAGACCCTCATCAACAACACCAGCCATCACATCAGCACAGAGCCGAGGAGAGGTGGAGTCATCGTTTCCTTCGTCCCGATGAAGTGTCCCTCTCATCTTTACTTTACCTTGTGATGTTTTCTGTGGAGAAGAAGGAGATTATTTGAACTTTTTGACTGCAATTTTATTTTTAAAGCCCATTAAGACAAAACATGGTTTGCCTCAGAGGGCTTTACAGCATACGACATCCCTCTGCCCTTAGACCCTCACATCTCAACTCCCAAAAAGAACCCCTTTAACGGGGGAAGAAAAAGGAAGAAGAAAAGGATGATGAGGGATCCCTCTACCAGGACGGACAGACGTGCAATAGATGTCGTAAATATCCTAGTGGAGGTACTCTCATCACCAACTGGCTGAGTCATCACGTTCTTAGCAGATCTAGATCAAATTGGACAAAAGCTGGTAAAAGTCTAGAGACTCTACCCAAGAGAATAACCTGTGCCATTTACTGCCTTTCATTCAAGGCCGGGTCACAGGGACAACAGGCGGAGCAGAGCACTCCAGACGTCCCTCTCCCCAGCACCACTTTCCTCCTTCATGGCCACCCGTACACCCGAGTTTTTGCTTTGGCGACTGCCTCGGCTGCAGCCCTTCAGGCCAACCGGTGCTGTCCAGGAAAACACCTCTCTGTTGGGTTTCCACCAGCAGGTGTGTAGGTTGCAGTCTGATGTCTGACAGCTTCCCACACCCCACTGGTGTCTACCCGCAGTACCTAAAACAAAGTATTTGTTTTGGTATGCGAGGCTGCTTGCAAAGACAGGCACCAGCGACCTTCGAACCACAGCTTTTATCAGCTGCCTCCAATGGAGGTACTGAACATGGACCACATAGAGTCCATGTTCACATCCTCCCCTGGAATGGCCTTCAGGCCAACCGGTGCTGTCCAGGAAAACACCTCTCTGTTGGGTTTCCACCAGCAGGTGTGTAGGTTGCAGTCTGACGTCTGACAGCTACCCGCACCCCACTGGTGTCTACCCGCAGTACCTAAAACAAATTATTTGTTTTGGTATGCGAGGCTGCTTGCAAAGACAGGCACCGGCGACCTTCGGACCACAGCTTTTAGCAGCCGCTTCCACAATGGAGGTACTGAACATGGACCACTTGGAGTCCACATTCACATCCTCCCCCGGAATGCACGGGATAAAGCACCTCAGGAGGAATCGATGATGCCAGGGGTCAGCACGCCCAGGGCGCACTCCCCTTCATGCTGCCCGGCTGCCCAGCCGATTACGACCCTGCGGACCATGGAGCCACTGGGTGCTGACAGCATGTTACTTATTCGAGGTGAGCTCGACTGGGCCCTATGGCCAAAGTCCAGCCCTAGAGGCACTCGCCTACAAGCTCCACCCCCCTCCCGGTCTGGCTCCGGGGGGGGGGGGCCCGGTGTCCCCATACCTAGCTTTACCGTGTTTCAGCTAATACCCAAACACATCTGCATTTTAATGCAGATCAAATGAAATAAAGGTAGTTAAAGTCTACAGACTCTACCCTGGAGTGTAACCTTTGCCATGTACTGCCTTTTATTCAAGGCCGGGTCACAGGGACAACAGGCGGGGAAGAGCACTCCAGACGTCCCTCTCCGCAGCACCACTTTCCTCCTTCATGGCCTCCCGAACACCCGAGTTTTTGCTTTGGCGACTGCCTCGGCCGCAGCCCTTCAGGCCAACCGGTGCTGTCCAGGAAAACACCTCTCTGTTGCCACTGGGTGCTGACAGCATGTTACTTATTCGAGGTGAGCTCGACTGGGCCCTATGGCCAAAGTCCAGCCCTAGAGGCACTCGCCTACAAGCTCCACCCCCCTCCCGGTCTGGCTCCGGGGGGGGGGACCCGGTGTCCCCATACCTAGCTTTACCGTGTTTCAGCTAATACCCAAACACATCTGCATTTTAATGCAGATCAAATGAAATAAAGGTAGTTAAAGTCTACAGACTCTACTCTGGAGTGTAACCTTTGCCATGTACTGCCTTTTATTCAAGGCCGGGTCACAGGGACAACAGGCGGGGCAGAGCACTCCAGACGTCCCTCTCCCCAGCACCACTTTCCTCCTTCATGGCCTCCCGAACACCCGAGTTTTTGCTTTGGCGACTGCCTCGGCCGCAGCCCTTCAGGCCAACCGGTGCTGTCCAGGAAAACACCTCTCTGTTGCCACTGGGTGCTGACAGCATGTTACTTATTCGAGGTGAGCTCGACTGGGCCCTATGGCCAAAGTCCAGCCCTAGAGGCACTCGCCTACAAGCTCCACCCCCCTCCCGGTCTGGCTCCGGGGGGGGGGACCCGGTGTCCCCATACCTAGCTTTACCGTGTTTCAGCTAATACCCAAACACATCTGCATTTTAATGCAGATCAAATGAAATAAAGGTAGTTAAAGTCTACAGACTCTACTCTGGAGTGTAACCTTTGCCATGTACTGCCTTTTATTCAAGGCCGGGTCACAGGGACATCAGGCGGGGCAGAGCACTCCAGACGTCCCTCTCCCCAGCACCACTTTCCTCCTTCATGGCCTCCCGAACACCCGAGTTTTTGCTTTGGCGACTGCCTCGGCTGCAGCCCTTCAGGCCAACCGGTGCTGTCCAGGAAAACACCTCTCTGTTGCCACTGGGTGCTGACAGCATGTTACTTATTCGAGGTGAGCTCGACTGGGCCCTATGGCCAAAGTCCAGCCCTAGAGGCACTCGCCTACAAGCTCCACCCCCCTCCCGGTCTGGCTCCGGGGGGGGGGGACCCGGTGTCCCCATACCTAGCTTTACCGTGTTTCAGCTAATACCCAAACACATCTGCATTTTAATGCAGATCAAATGAAATAAAGGTAGTTAAAGTCTACAGACTCTACCCTGGAGTGTAACCTTTGCCATATACTGCCTTTTATTCAAGGCCGGGTCACAGGGACAGCAGGCGGGGCAGAGCACTCCAGACGTCCCTCTCCCCAGCACCACTTTCCTCCTTCATGGCCTCCCCGAACACCCGAAGTTTTTGCTTTGGCGACTGCCTGCCGCCAGCCCTTCAGGCCAACCGGTGCTGTCCAGGAAAACACCTCTCTGTTGCCACTGGGTGCTGACAGCATGTTACTTATTCGAGGTGAGCTCGACTGGGCCCTATGGCCAAAGTCCAGCCCCAGAGGCACTCGCCTATAAGCTCCACCCCCCTCCCGGTCTGGCTCCGGGGGGGGGGGACCCGGTGTCCCCATACCTAGCTTTACCGTGTTTCAGCTAATACCCAAACACATCTGCATTTTAATGCAGATCAAATGAAATAAAGGTAGTTAAAGTCTACAGACTCTACTCTGGAGTGTAACCTTTGCCATGTACTGCCTTTTATTCAAGGCCGGGTCACAGGGACAACAGGCGGGGCAGAGCACTCCAGACGTCCCTCTCCCCAGCACCACTTTCCTCCTTCATGGCCTCCCGAACACCCGAGTTTTTGCTTTGGCGACTGCCTCGGCTGCAGCCCTTCAGGCCAACCGGTGCTGTCCAGGAAAACACCTCTCTGTTGCCACTGGGTGCTGACAGCATGTTACTTATTCGAGGTGAGCTCGACTGGGCCCTATGGCCAAAGTCCAGCCCCTAGAGGCACTCGCTTACAAGCTCCACCCCCTCCCGGTCTGGCTCCGGGGGACCCGTGTCCCCATACCTAGCTTTACCGTGTTTCAGCTAATACCCAAACACATCTGCATTTTAATGCAGATCAAATGAAATAAAGGTAGTTAAAGTCTACAGACTCTACTCTGGAGTGTAACCTTTGCCATGTACTGCCTTTTATTCAAGGCCGGGTCACAGGGACATCAGGCGGGGCAGAGCACTCCAGACGTCCCTCTCCCCAGCACCACTTTCCTCCTTCATGGCCTCCCGAACACCCGAGTTTTTGCTTTGGCGACTGCCTCGGCCGCAGCCCTTCAGGCCAACCGGTGCTGTCCAGGAAAACACCTCTCTGTTGCCACTGGGTGCTGACAGCATGTTACTTATTCGAGGTGAGCTCGACTGGGCCCTATGGCCAAAGTCCAGCCCTAGAGGCACTCGCCTACAAGCTCCACCCCCCTCCCGGTCTGGCTCCGGGGGGGGGGACCCGGTGTCCCCATACCTAGCTTTACCGTGTTTCAGCTAATACCCAAACACATCTGCATTTTAATGCAGATCAAATGAAATAAAGGTAGTTAAAGTCTACAGACTCTACCCTGGAGTGTAACCTTTGCCATATACTGCCTTTTATTCAAGGCCGGGTCACAGGGACAGCAGGCGGGGCAGAGCACTCCAGACGTCCCTCTCCCCAGCACCACTTTCCTCCTTCATGGCCTCCCGAACACCCGAGTTTTTGCTTTGGCGACTGCCTCGGCCGCAGCCCTTCAGGCCAACCGGTGCTGTCCAGGAAAACACCTCTCTGTTGGGTTTCCACCAGCAGGTGTGTAGGTTGCAGTCTGACGTCTGACAGCTTCCCGCACCCCACTGGTGTCTACCCGCAGTACCTAAAACAAAGTATTTGTTTTGGTATGCGAGGCTGCTTGCAAAGACAGGCACCAGTGACCTTCGAACCACAGCTTTTATCAGCTGCCTCCAATGGAGGTACTGAACATGGACCACATAGAGTCCATGTTCACATCCTCCCCTGGAATGGCCTTCAGGCCAACCGGTGCTGTCCAGGAAAACACCTCTCTGTTGGGTTTCCACCAGCAGGTGTGTAGGTTGCAGTCTGACGTCTGACAGCTACCCGCACCCCACTGGTGTCTACCCGCAGTACCTAAAACAAAGTATTTGTTTTGGTATGCGAGGCTGCTTGCAAAGACAGGCACCGGCGACCTTCGGACCACAGCTTTTAGCAGCCGCTTCCACAATGGAGGGACTGAACATGGACCACTTGGAGTCCACATACACATTCTCCCCCGGAATGCACGGGATAAAGCACCTCAGGAGGAATCGATGATGCAAGGGGTCAGCACGCCCAGGGCACACTCCCCTTCATGCTGCCCGGCTGCCCAGCCCTGATTACGACCATGCGGACCATGGAGCCACTGGGTGCTGACAGCATGTTACTTATTCGAGGTGAGCTCGACTGGGCCCTATGGCCAAAGTCCAGCCCTAGAGGCACTCGCCTACAAGCTCCACCCCCCTCCCGGTCTGGCTCCGGGGGGGGACACGGTGTCCCCATACCTAGCTTTACCGTGTTTCAGCTAATACCCAAACACATCTGCATTTTAATGCAGATCAAATGAAATAAAGGTAGTTAAAGTCTACAGACTCTACCCTGGAGTGTAACCTTTGCCATTTACTGCCTTTCATTCAAGGCCGGGTCACAGGGACAACAGGCGGGGCAGAGCACTCCAGACGTCCCTCTCCCCAGCACCACTTTCCTCCTTCATGGCCTCCCGAACACCCGAGTTTTTGCTTTGGCGACTGCCTCGGCTGCAGCCCTTCAGGCCAACCGGTGCTGTCCAGGAAAACACCTCTCTGTTGGGTTTCCACCAGCAGGTGTGTAGGTTGCAGTCTGACGTCTGACAGCTTCCCGCACCCCACTGGTGTCTACCCGCAGTACCGAAAACAAAGTATTTGTTTTGGTATGCGAGGCTGCTTGCAAAGACAGGCACCAGCGACCTTGGAACCACAGCCTTTATCAGCTGCCTCCAATGGAGGTACTGAACATGGACCACATAGAGTCCATGTTCACATCCTCCCCTGGAATGGCCTTCAGGCCAACCGGTGCTGTCCAGGAAAACACCTCTCTGTTGGGTTTCCACCAGCAGGTGTGTAGGTTGCAGTCTGACGTCTGACAGCTACCCGCACCCCACTGGTGTCTACCCGCAGTACCTAAAACAAAGTATTTGTTTTGGTATGCGAGGCTGCTTGCAAAGACAGGCACCGGCGACCTTCGGACCACAGCTTTTAGCAGCCGCTTCCACAATGGAGGTACTGAACATGGACCACTTGGAGTCCACATTCACATCCTCCCCCGGAATGCACGGGATATAGCACCTCAGGAAGAATCGATGATGCCAGGGGTCAGCACGCCCAGGGCACCCTCCCCTTCATGCTGCCCGGCTGCCCAGCCGATTACGACCCTGCGGACCATGGAGCCACTGGGTGCTGACAGCATGTTACTTATTCGAGGTGAGCTCGACTGGGCCCTATGGCCAAAGTCCAGCCCTAGAGGCACTCACCTACAAGCTCCACCCCCCTCCCGGTCTGGCTCCGGGGGACCCAATCCCCATACCTAGCTTTACCGTGTTTCAGCTAATACCCAAACACATCTGCATTTTAATGCAGATCAAATGAAATAAAGGTAGTTAAAGTCTACAGACTCTACCCTGGAGTGTAACCTTTGCCATTTACTGCCTTTCATTCAAGGCCGGGTCACAGGGACAACAGGCAGAGCAGAGCACTCCAGACGTCCCTCTCCCCAGCACCACTTTCCTCCTTCATGGCCTCCCGAACACCCGAGTTTTTGCTTTGGCGACTGCCTCGGCTGCAGCCCTTCAGGCCAACCGGCGCTGTCCAGGAAAACACCTCTCTGTTGGGTTTCCACCAGCAGGTGTGTAGGTTGCAGTCTGACGTCTGACAGCTTCCCGCACCCCACTGGTGTCTACCCGCAGTACCTAAAACAAAGTATTTGTTTTGGTATGCGAGGCTGCTTGCAAAGACAGGCACCAGTGACCTTCGAACCACAGCTTTTATCAGCTGCCTCCAATGGAGGTACTGAACATGGACCACATAGAGTCCATGTTCACATCCTCCCCTGGAATGGCCTTCAGGCCAACCGGTGCTGTCCAGGAAAACACCTCTCTGTTGGGTTTCCACCAGCAGGTGTGTAGGTTGCAGTCTGACGTCTGACAGCTACCCGCACCCCACTGGTGTCTACCCGCAGTACCTTAAACAAATTATTTGTTTTGGTATGCGAGGCTGCTTGCAAAGACAGGCACCGGCGACCTTCGGACCACAGCTTTTAGCAGCCGCTTCCACAATGGAGGTACTGAACATGGACCACTTGGAGTCCACATTCACATCCTCCCCCGGAATGCACGGGATATAGCACCTCAGGAAGAATCGATGATGCCAGGGGTCAGCACGCCCAGGGCACCCTCCTCTTCATGCTGCCCGGCTGCCCAGCCGATTACGACCCTGCGGACCATGGAGCCACTGGGTGCTGACAGCATGTTACATATTCGAGGTGAGCTCAACTGGGCCCTATGGCCCAAGTCCAGCCCTAGAGGCACTCGCCTACAAGCTCCACCCCCCTCCCGGTCTGGCTCCGGGGGGGGGGGACCCAGTGTCCCCATACCTAGCTTTACCGTGTTTCAGCTAATACCCAAACACATCTGCATTTTAATGCAGATCAAATGAAATAAAGGTAGTTAAAGTCTACAGACTCTACCCTGGAGTGTAACCTTTGCCATGTACTGCCTTTTATTCAAGGCCAGGTCACAGGGACAACAGGCGGGGCAGAGCACTCCAGACGTCCCTCTCCCCAGCACCACTTTCCTCCTTCATGGCCTCCCGAACACCCGAGTTTTTGCTTTGGCGACTGCCTCGGCTGCAGCCCTTCAGGCCAACCGGCGCTGTCCAGGAAAACACCTCTCTGTTGGGTTTCCACCAGCAGGTGTGTAGGTTGCAGTCTGACGTCTGACAGCTTCCCGCACCCCACTGGTGTCTACCCGCAGTACCTAAAACAAAGTATTTGTTTTGGTATGCGAGGCTGCTTGCAAAGACAGGCACCAGCGACCTTGGAACCACAGCCTTTATCAGCTGCCTCCAATGGAGGTACTGAACATGGACCACATAGAGTCCATGTTCACATCCTCCCCTGGAATGGCCTTCAGGCCAACCGGTGCTGTCCAGGAAAACACCTCTCTGTTGGGTTTCCACCAGCAGGTGTGTAGGTTGCAGTCTGACGCCTGACAGCTACCCGCACCCCACTGGTGTCTACCGCAGTACCTAAAACAAATTATTTGTTTTGGTATGCGAGGCTGCTTGCAAAGACAGGCACCGGCGACCTTCGACCACAGCTTTTAGCAGCCGCTTCCACAATGGAGGTACTGAACATGGACCACTTGGAGTCCACATTCACATCCTCCCCCGGAATGCACGGGATATAGCACCTCAGGAAGAATCGATGATGCCAGGGGTCAGCACGCCCAGGGCACCCTCCCCTTCATGCTGCCCGGCTGCCCAGCCGATTACGACCCTGCGGACCATGGAGCCACTGGGTGCTGACAGCATGTTACTTATTCGAGGTGAGCTCGACTGGGCCCTATGGCCAAAGTCCAGCCCTAGAGGCACTCGCCTACAAGCTCCACCCTCCCGGTCTGGCTCGGGGACCCGTGTCCCCATACCTAGCTTTACCGTGTTTCAGCTAATACCCAAACACATCTGCATTTTAATGCAGATCAAATGAAATAAAGGTAGTTAAAGTCTACAGACTCTACCCTGGAGTGTAACCTTTGCCATGTACTGCCTTTTATTCAAGGCCAGGTCACAGGGACAACAGGCGGGGCAGAGCACTCCAGACGTCCCTCTCCCCAGCACCACTTTCCTCCTTCATGGCCTCCCGAACACCCGAGTTTTTGCTTTGGCGACTGCCTCGGCTGCAGCCCTTCAGGCCAACCAGTGCAGTCTAGGAAAACACCTCTCTGTTGGGTTTCCACCAGCAGTTGTGCAGTTTGATGTCTGAGGCCTGACAGCTTCCGCACCCCACTGGTGTCTACCCGCAGTACCTAAAACAAAGTATTTGTTTTGGTATGCGAGGCTGCTTGCAAAGACAGGCACCAGCGACCTTCGAACCACAGCTTTTATCAGCTGCCTCCAATGGAGGTACTGAACATGGACCACATAGAGTCCATGTTCACATCCTCCCCTGGAATGGCCTTCAGGCCAACCGGTGCTGTCCAGGAAAACACCTCTCTGTTGGGTTTCCACCAGCAGGTGTGTAGGTTGCAGTCTGACGTCTGACAGCTACCCGCACCCCACTGGTGTCTACCCGCAGTACCTAAAACAAAGTATTTGTTTTGGTATGCGAGGCTGCTTGCAAAGACAGGCACCGGCGACCTTCGGACCACAGCTTTTAGCAGCCGCTTCCACAATGGAGGTACTGAACATGGACCACTTGGAGTCCACATTCACATCCTCCCCCGGAATGCACGGGATATAGCACCTCAGGACGAATCGATGATGCCAGGGGTCAGCACGCCCAGGGCACCCTCCCCTTCATGCTGCCCGGCTGCCCAGCCCTAAAGATACTTTGGAAATAGAGAAGCGTCTTTAAACCTACCGCTGAAGCTGACACTGCGGATGTCACTGAGCAGTTTCCTCCCTCATACCAGGTCCATCTCCGGGAAGGTGCTGGAATTTTTGGGACACAGGTCCCTCTGCATTTTGAGGAGGGCACACCATGCCAATCACAAACTGGACCTTCCCCTGCTGCTTGTACTGGGAATCGATGCCAAGAGGCTTCTCACCTGAAAGACACGCACAGAGAGGACAGACAGAGGTGTTATTTACAGGAAAAATTCACTTTTCCTTATTTCTATGGAGCTAGAACAGCGACAGCAAGTTTTGATATTGAAAATAAACACCCCTCAACCCCCAAAAGAAAATGGTGACAAAAAGTTGATACAGAAAAGGGAATGGAAATAAACTGTCATACTATTATAAATAAATAAATAAATAAATAACTAAAAAAATAAATAAATAAATAATAGTGACATGAAGACTGTCATCGACTTCTGGAAAAACTCCCACTCAGCCTCCCCGGCTCTGAGAGCTCACTTGTTGAGACGGTAAGGTGCTACAACCACCTGAGAACAGCAACTGACACCCTGAACTTTTACTGTTAATAAAATTTAATTATAACTTCAGTAAATGAACATCTAAACAACTGGCGGCCATGTGTTTACTGAACAAAAGACAGCAGTGGGCTCTAGGAGTTTTACATGAAGAATTTGGAGCGCGGTCAGAAGTTTGATTCAAAGGCAGTCTTGTAACTCTAACATGAGGCTTGTGCTTTTTGTTTCTCCGTCAATTTTCTTTTAGAGAAATATCACAAAATTTGTCATCAACTCCCAAGAAACTTCAGAAGCTGTAAATTGTTCAACAATTTTCCCTGCTCAGTTCATAGGACACATCATGCTTCATCAACATCGACGATTCATGCATTTACACATTAGACTGTAATTTCTTTCTTTATTTTTTCCAGTATTTTGTTTGTATTGTGAAGAATGTTTGATATCAAAGTGATGGTCAACAGGCTGTGGAAATAGTTTTTATCTTTCAACTTTTGACCATGTACTGTAAGGTTATAATAATTTAATCCAGTTGGTACAATATGTAAATATTTAGAAAATTAAGTATGCATAATATGCTGAGTATGTTACGTGTAAAAATAAAAATGCCAAAAAATATAGTAATAGACAATTACTGCAAATATATTAATAGATTTCAATTACAATATGGATAATGTGCAGTGTGTATAAAGTGTATAAATTATAAAAAAAAGTGTGTACAATATAAAACTGTGTCTTACGCGACAATACAATGTATAAAACTATATATGTAAGTTTATAAAGCTGTATTAATATGTAAGTTTAAAATATAAATTTATAAATATTGTGTGCATTGAGTATTTTTTCTCAGCAAACACAAGGCAAAAACAGAGACAATGTAAAAACACTAAAAACCCCAAGACAAAAAGCTACATATTCAGTCAACACAAAACATAACACTGGCGCAAAAATCAAGTTGATTAACTCATAACCCACATGATCCGAGAAGCAGCTGACCCTCAGCTATTTTTCAAATATCTCATATGGCCCCCATTTAAAAAAGTTTGGGCACCAAGAACACCATCATTTAGGATGTCGCATTTTCCAGAAAAATTGCTCGTGCTTGCTCTCTTTACTCGTTTCTTAATATCAGATTTTACACTGGTAATACCAGGAAAACAATTTGTAATACGCTCATTAAGACAGATTTGGGGATTTTTATGAGGATACTGTAAACAATAATAACAAATAGCAAAATAATCAGTTATTCTCACTTTATGCATTTTTCAGGAATTTCGTGAATGTAGGAACCATATAAAACCGCCCTGCCGCAGAGGTTCCCATGATTACCCATTTAAAATAAATACATTTTAGGTTATAATCAAGCCAGTACCGTGAGGATGTGCTTTGTCGTCCGTCATCTGAACACTGTAGTTTGATCACAGCAGACCCTCATCAACAACACCAGCCATCACATCAGCACAGAGCCGAGGAGAGGTGGAGTCATCGTTTCCTTCGTCCCGATGAAGTGTCCCTCACATCTTTACTTTACCTTGTGATGTTTTCTGTGGAGAAGAAGGAGATTATTTGAACTTTTTGACTGCAATTTTATTTTTAAAGCCCATTAAGACAAAACATGGTTTGCCTCAGAGGGCTTTACAGCATACGACATCCCTCTGCCCTTAGACCCTCACATCTCAACTCCCAAAAAGAACCCCTTTAACGGGGGAAGAAAAAGGAAGAAGAAAAAGGATGATGAGGGATCCCTCTACCAGGACGGACAGACGTGCAATAGATGTCGTAAATATCCTAGTGGAGGTACTCTCATCACCAACTGGCTGAGTCATCACGTTCTTAGCAGATCCAGATCAAATTGGACAAAAGCTGGTAAAAGTCTAGAGACTCCACCCAAGAGAATAACCTGTGCCATTTACTGCCTTTCATTCAAGGCCGGGTCACAGGGACAACAGGCGGAGCAGAGCACTCCAGACGTCCCTCTCCCCAGCACCACTTTCCTCCTTCATGGCCTCCCGAACACCCGAGTTTTTGCTTTGGCGACTGCCTCGGCTGCAGCCCTTCAGGCCAACCGGTGCTGTCCAGGAAAACACCTCTCTGTTGGGTTTCCACCAGCAGGTGTGTAGGTTGCAGTCTGACGTCTGACAGCTACCCGCACCCCACTGGTGTCTACCCGCAGTACCTAAAACAAAGTATTTGTTTTGGTATGCGAGGCTGCTTGCAAAGACAGGCACCGGCGACCTTCGAACCACAGCTTTTATCAGCTGCCTCCAATGGAGGTACTGAACATGGACCACATAGAGTCCATGTTCACATCCTCCCCCGGAATGGCCTTCAGGCCAACCGGTGCTGTCCAGGAAAACACCTCTCTGTTGGGTTTCCACCAGCAGGTGTGTAGGTTGCAGTCTGACGTCTGACAGCTACCCGCACCCCACCGGTGTCTACCCGCAGTACCTAAAACAAAGTATTTGTTTTGGTATGCGAGGCTGCTTGCAAAGACAGGCACCGGCGACCTTCGGACCACAGCTTTTAGCAGCCGCTTCCACAATGGAGGTACTGAACATGGACCACTTGGAGTCCACATTCACATCCTCCCCCGGAATGCACGGGATATAGCACCTCAGGAAGAATCGATGATGCCAGGGGTCAGCACGCCCAGGGCACCCTCCTCTTCATGCTGCCCGGCTGCCCAGCCGACACGACCCTGCGGACCATGGAGCCACTGGGTGCTGACAGCATGTTACTTATTCGAGGTGAGCTCGACTGGGCCCTATGGCCAAAGTCCAGCCCTAGAGGCACTCGCCTACAAGCTCCACCCCCCTCCCGGTCTGGCTCCGGGGGGGGGATGACTCGGTGTCCCCATACCTAGCTTTACCGTGTTTCAGCTAATACCCAAACACATCTGCATTTTAATGCAGATCAAATGAAATAAAGGTAGTTAAAGTCTACAGACTCTACCCTGGAGTGTAACCTTTGCCATTTACTGCCTTTCATTCAAGGCCGGGTCACAGGGACAACAGGCGGGGCAGAGCACTCCAGACGTCCCTCTCCCCAGCACCACTTTCCTCCTTCATGGCCTCCCGAACACCCGAGTTTTTGCTTTGGCGACTGCCTCGGCTGCAGCCCTTCAGGCCAACCGGCGCTGTCCAGGAAAACACCTCTCTGTTGGGTTTCCACCAGCAGGTGTGTAGGTTGCAGTCTGACGTCTGACAGCTTCCCGCACCCCACTGGTGTCTACCCGCAGTACCTAAAACAAAGTATTTGTTTTGGTATGCGAGGCTGCTTGCAAAGACAGGCACCAGCGACCTTCGAACCACAGCTTTTATCAGCTGCCTCCAATGGAGGTACTGAACATGGACCACATAGAGTCCATGTTCACATCCTCCCCTGGAATGGCCTTCAGGCCAACCGGTGCTGTCCAGGAAAACACCTCTCTGTTGGGTTTCCACCAGCAGGTGTGTAGGTTGCAGTCTGACGTCTGACAGCTACCCGCACCCCACTGGTGTCTACCCGCAGTACCTAAAACAAAGTATTTGTTTTGGTATGCGAGGCTGCTTGCAAAGACAGGCACCGGCGACCTTCGGACCACAGCTTTTAGCAGCCGCTTCCACAATGGAGGTACTGAACATGGACCACTTGGAGTCCACATTCACATCCTCCCCCGGAATGCACGGGATATAGCACCTCAGGAAGAATCGATGATGCCAGGGGTCAGCACGCCCAGGGCACCCTCCCCTTCATGCTGCCCGGCTGCCCAGCCGATTACGACCCTGCGGACCATGGAGCCACTGGGTGCTGACAGCATGTTACTTATTCGAGGTGAGCTCGACTGGGCCCTATGGCCAAAGTCCAGCCCTAGAGGCACTCGCCTACAAGCTCCACCCCCCTCCCGGTCTGGCTCCGGGGGGGGACCCGGTGTCCCCATACCTAGCTTTACCGTGTTTCAGCTAATACCCAAACACATCTGCATTTTAATGCAGATCAAATGAAATAAAGGTAGTTAAAGTCTACAGACTCTACCCTGGAGTGTAACCTTTGCCATTTACTGCCTTTCATTCAAGGCCGGGTCACAGGGACAACAGGCGGGGCAGAGCACTCCAGACGTCCCTCTCCCCAGCACCACTTTCCTCCTTCATGGCCTCCCGAACACCCGAGTTTTTGCTTTGGCGACTGCCTCGGCTGCAGCCCTTCAGGCCAACCAGTGCAGTCTAGGAAAACACCTCTCTGTTGGGTTTCCACCAGCAGTTGTGCAGTTTGCTGTCTGAGGCCTGACAGCTTCCCACACCCCACTGGTGTCTACCCGCAGTACCTAAAACAAAGTATTTGTTTTGGTATGCGAGGCTGCTTGCAAAGACAGGCACCGGCTACCTTCGAACCACAGCTTTTAGCAGCTGCCTCCAAAGGAGGTACTGAACATGGACCACATAGAGTCCATGTTCACATCCTCCCCCGGAATGGCCTTCAGGCCAACCGGTGCTGTCCAGGAAAACACCTCTCTGTTGGGTTTCCACCAGCAGGTGTTTAGGTTGAAGTCTGACACCTGACAGCTACCCGCACCCCACTGGTGTCTACCCGCAGTACCTTAAACAAAGTATTTGTTTTGGTATGCGAGGCTGCTTGCAAAGACAGGCACCGGCTACCTTCGAACCACAGCTTTTAGCAGCTGCCTCCAAAGGAGGTACTGAACATGGACCACATAGAGTCCATGTTCACATCCTCCCCCGGAATGGCCTTCAGGCCAACCGGTGCTGTCCAGGAAAACACCTCTCTGTTGGGTTTCCACCAGCAGGTGTTTAGGTTGCAGTCTGACACCTGACAGCTACCCGCACCCCATTGGTGTCTACCCGCAGTACCTAAAACAAAGTATTTGTTTTGGTATGCAAGGCTGCTTGCAAAGACAGGCACCGGCGACCTTCGGACCACAGCTTTTAGCAGCCGCTTCCACAATGGAGGTACTGAACATGGACCACTTGGAGTCCACATTCACATCCTCCCCCGGAATGCACGGGATATAGCACCTCAGGACGAATCGATGATGCCAGGGGTCAGCACGCCCAGGGCACCCTCCCCTTCATGCTGCCCGGCTGCCCAGCCCTAAAGATACTTTGGAAATAGAGAAGCGTCTTTAAACCTACCGCTGAAGCTGACACTGCGGATGTCACTGAGCAGTTTCCTCCCTCCGACCAGGTCCATCTCCGGGAAGGTGCTGGAATTTTTGGGACACAGGTCCCTCTGCATTTTGAGGAGGGCACACCATGCCAATCACAAACTGGACCTTCCCCTGCTGCTTGTACTGGGAATCGATGCCAAGAGGCTTCTCACCTGAAAGACACGCACAGAGAGGACAGACAGAGGTGTTATTTACAGGAAAAATTCACTTTTCCTCATTTCTATGGAGCTAGAACAGCGACAGCAAGTTTTGATATTGAAAATAAACACCCCTCAACCCCCAAAAGAAAATGGTGACAAAAAGTTGATACAGAAAAGGGAATGGAAATAAACTGTCATACTATTATAAATAAATAAATAAATAAATAAATAAATAAATAAATAAATAATAGTGACATGAAGACTGTCATCGACTTCTGGAAAAACTCCCACTCAGCCTCCCCGGCTCTGAGAGCTCACTTGTTGAGACGGTAAGGTGCTACAACCACCTGAGAACAGCAACTGACACCCTGAACTTTTACTGTTAATAAAATTTAATTATAACTTCAGTAAATGAACATCTAAACAACTGGCGGCCATGTGTTTACTGAACAAAAGACAGCAGTGGGCTCTAGGAGTTTTACATGAAGAATTTGGAGCGCGGTCAGAAGTTTGATTCAAAGGCAGTCTTGTAACTCTAACATGAGGCTTGTGCTTTTGTTTCTCCGTCAATTTTCTTTTAGAGAAATATCACAAAATTTGTCATCAACTCCCAAGAAACTTCAGACGCTGTAAATTGTTCAACAATTTTCCCTGCTCAGTTCATAGGACACATTATGCTTCATCAACATCGACGATTCATGCATTTACACATTAGACTGTAATTTCTTTCTTTATTTTTTCCAGTATTTTGTTTGTATTGTGAAGAATGTTTGATATCAAAGTGATGGTCAACAGGCTGTGGAAATAGTTTTTATCTTTCAACTTTTGACCATGTACTGTAAGGTTATAATAATTTAATCCAGTTGGTACAATATGTAAATATTTAGAAAATTAAGTATGCATAATATGCTGAGTATGTTACGTGTAAAAATAAAAATGCCAAAAAATATAGTAATAGACAATTACTGCAAATATATTAATAGATTTCAATTACAATATGGATAATGTGCAGTGTGTATAAAGTGTATAAATTATAAAAAAAGTGTGTACAATATAAAACTGTGTCTTACACGACAATACAATGTATAAAACTATATATGTAAGTTTATAAAGCTGTATTAATATGTAAGTTTAAAATATAAATTTATAAATATTGTGTGCATTGAGTATTTTTTCTCAGCAAACACAAGGCAAAAACAGAGACAATGTAAAACACTAAAAACCCCAAGACAAAAAGCTACATATTCAGTCAACACAAAACATAACACTGGCGCAAAAATCAAGTTGATTAACTCATAACCCACATGATGCGAGAAGCAGCTGACCCTCAGCTATTTTTCAAATATCTCATATGGCCCCCATTTAAAAAAGTTTGGGCACCAAGAACACCATTATTTAGGATGTCGCATTTTCCAGAAAAATTGCTCGTGCTTGCTCTCTTTACTCGTTTCTTAATATCAGATTTTACACTGGTAATACCAGGAAAACAATTTGTAATACGCTCATTAAGACAGATTTGGGGATTTTTATGAGGATACTGTAAACAATAATAACAAATAGCAAAATAATCAGTTATTCTCACTTTATGCATTTTTCAGGAATTTCGTGAATGTAGGAACCATATAAAACCGCCCTGCCGCAGAGGTTCCCATGATTACCCATTTAAAATAAATACATTTTAGGTTATAATCAAGCCAGTACCGTGAGGATGTGCTTTGTCGTCCGTCATCTGAACACTGTAGTTTGATCACAGCAGACCCTCATCAACAACACCAGCCATCACATCAGCACAGAGCCGAGGAGAGGTGGAGTCATCGTTTCCTTCGTCCCGATGAAGTGTCCCTCACATCTTTACTTTACCTTGTGATGTTTTCTGTGGAGAAGAAGGAGATTATTTGAACTTTTTGACTGCAATTTTATTTTTAAAGCCCATTAAGACAAAACATGGTTTGCCTCAGAGGGCTTTACAGCATACGACATCCCTCTGCCCTTAGACCCTCACATCTCAACTCCCAAAAAGAACCCCTTTAACGGGGGAAGAAAAAGGAAGAAGAAAAGGATGATGAGGGATCCCTCTACCAGGACGGACAGACGTGCAATAGATGTCGTAAATATCCTAGTGGAGGTACTCTCATCACCAACTGGCTGAGTCATCACGTTCTTAGCAGATCCAGATCAAATTGGACAAAAGCTGGTAAAAGTCTAGAGACTCCACCCAAGAGAATAACCTGTGCCATTTACTGCCTTTCATTCAAGGCCGGGTCACAGGGACAACAGGCGGAGCAGAGCACTCCAGACGTCCCTCTCCCCAGCACCACTTTCCTCCTTCATGGCCACCCGTACACCCGAGTTTTTGCTTTGGCGGCTGCCTCGGCTGCAGCCCTTCAGGCCAACCGGTGCTGTCCAGGAAAACACCTCTCTGTTGGGTTTCCACCAGCAGGTGTGTAGGTTGCAGTCTGACGTCTGACAGCTACCCGCACCCCACTGGTGTCTACCCGCAGTACCTAAAACAAAGTATTTGTTTTGGTATGCGAGGCTGCTTGCAAAGACAGGCACCGGCGACCTTGAACCACAGCTTTATCAGCTGCCTCCAATGGAGGTACTGAACATGGACCACATAGAGTCCATGTTCACATCCTCCCCCGGAATGGCCTTCAGGCCAACCGGTGCTGTCCAGGAAAACACCTCTCTGTTGGGTTTCCACCAGCAGGTGTGTAGGTTGCAGTCTGACGTCTGACAGCTACCCGCACCCCACTGGTGTCTACCCGCAGTACCTAAAACAAAGTATTTGTTTTGGTATGCGAGGCTGCTTGCAAAGACAGGCACCGGCGACCTTCGGACCACAGCTTTTAGCAGCCGCTTCCACAATGGAGGTACTGAACATGGACCACTTGGAGTCCACATTCACATCCTCCCCCGGAATGCACGGGATATAGCACCTCAGGAAGAATCGATGATGCCAGGGGTCAGCACGCCCAGGGCACCCTCCCCTTCATGCTGCCCGGCTGCCCGGCTGCCCAGCCGATTACGACCCTGCGGACCATGGAGCCACTGGGTGCTGACAGCATGTTACTTATTCGAGGTGAGCTCGACTGGGCCCTATGGCCAAAGTCCAGCCCTAGAGGCACTCGCCTACAAGCTCCACCCCCCTCCCGGTCTGGCTCCGGGGGGGGGGCCCGGTGTCCACATACCTAGCTTTACCGTGTTTCAGCTAATACCCAAACACATCTGCATTTTAATGCAGATCAAATGAAATACAGGTAGTTAAAGTCTACAGACTCTACCCTGGAGTGTAACCTTTGCCATTTACTGCCTTTCATTCAAGGCCGGGTCACAGGGACAACAGGCGGGGCAGAGCACTCCAGACGTCCCTCTCCCCAGCACCACTTTCCTCCTTCATGGCCTCCCGAACACCCGAGTTTTTGCTTTGGCGACTGCCTCGGCTGCAGCCCTTCAGGCCAACAGGCGCTGTCCAGGAAAACACCTCTCTGTTGGGTTTCCACCAGCAGGTGTGTAGGTTGCAGTCTGACGTCTGACAGCTTCCCGCACCCCACTGGTGTCTACCCGCAGTACCTAAAACAAAGTATTTGTTTTGGTATGCGAGGCTGCTTGCAAAGACAGGCACCAGCGACCTTCGAACCACAGCTTTTATCAGCTGCCTCCAATGGAGGTACTGAACATGGACCACATAGAGTCCATGTTCACATCCTCCCCTGGAATGGCCTTCAGGCCAACCGGTGCTGTCCAGGAAAACACCTCTCTGTTGGGTTTCCACCAGCAGGTGTGTAGGTTGCAGTCTGACGTCTGACAGCTACCCGCACCCCACTGGTGTCTACCACGCAGTACCTAAAACAAAGTATTTGTTTTGGTATGCGAGGCTGCTTGCAAAGACAGGCACCGGCGACCTTCGGACCACAGCTTTTAGCAGCCGCTTCCACAATGGAGGTACTGAACATGGACCACTTGGAGTCTACATTCACATCCTCCCCCGGAATGCACGGGATATAGCACCTCAGGAAGAATCGATGATGCCAGGGGTCAGCACGCCCCGGGCGCACTCCCCTTCATGTTGCCCGGCTGCCCAGCCGATTATGACCCTGCGGACCATGGAGCCACTGGGTGCTGACAGCATGTTACTTATTCGAGGTGAGCTCGACTGGGCCCTATGGCCAAAGTCCAGCCCTAGAGGCACTCGCCTACAAGCTCCACCCCCCTCCCGGTCTGGCTCCGGGGTGGGGGGACCCGGTGTCCCCATACCTAGCTTTACCGTGTTTCAGCTAATACCCAAACACATCTGCATTTTAATGCAGATCAAATGAAATAAAGGTAGTTAAAGTCTACAGACTCTACCCTGGAGTGTAACCTTTGCCATGTACTGCCTTTCATTCAAGGCCGGGTCACAGGGACAACAGGCGGGGCAGAGCACTCCAGACGTCCCTCTCCCCAGCACCACTTTCCTCCTTCATGGCCTCCCGAACACCCGAGTTTTTGCTTTGGCGACTGCCTCGGCTGCAGCCCTTCAGGCCAACCGGTGCTGTCCAGGAAAACACCTCTCTGTTGGGTTTCCACCAGCAGGTGTGTAGGTTGCAGTCTGACGTCTGACAGCTTCCCGCACCCCACTGGTGTCTACCCGCAGTACCTAAAACAAAGTATTTGTTTTGGTATGCGAGGCTGCTTGCAAAGACAGGCACCAGCGACCTTCGAACCACAGCTTTTATCAGCTGCCTCCAATGGAGGTACTGAACATGGACCACATAGAGTCCATGTTCACATCCTCCCCTGGAATGGCCTTCAGGCCAACCGGTGCTGTCCAGGAAAACACCTCTCTGTTGGGTTTCCACCAGCAGGTGTGTAGGTTGCAGTCTGACGTCTGACAGCTACCCGCACCCCACTGGTGTCTACCCGCAGTACCTAAAACAAATTATTTGTTTTGGTATGCGAGGCTGCTTGCAAAGACAGGCACCGGCGACCTTCGGACCACAGCTTTTAGCAGCCGCTTCCACAATGGAGGTACTGAACATGGACCACTTGGAGTCCACATTCACATCCTCCCCCGGAATGCACGGGATATAGCACCTCAGGACGAATCGATGATGCCAGGGGTCAGCACGCCCAGGGCGCACTCCCCTTCATGCTGCCCGGCTGCCCAGCCGATTACGACCCTGCGGACCATGGAGCCACTGGGTGCTGACAGCATGTTACTTATTCGAGGTGAGCTCGACTGGGCCCTATGGCCAAAGTCCAGCCCTAGAGGCACTCGCCTACAAGCTCCACCCCCCTCCCGGTCTGGCTCCAGGGGGGGTACCCGGTGTCCCCATACCTAGCTTTACCGTGTTTCAGCTAATACCCAAACACATCTGCATTTTAATGCAGATCAAATGAAATAAAGGTAGTTAAAGTCTACAGACTCTACCCTGGAGTGTAACCTTTGCCATTTACTGCCTTTCATTCAAGGCCGGGTCACAGGGACAACAGGCGGGGCAGAGCACTCCAGACGTCCCTCTCCCCAGCACCACTTTCCTCCTTCATGGCCTCCCGAACACCCGAGTTTTTGCTTTGGCGACTGCCTCGGCTGCAGCCCTTCAGGCCAACCAGTGCAGTCTAGGAAAACACCTCTCTGTTGGGTTTCCACCAGCAGTTGTGCAGTTTGATGTCTGAGGCCTGACAGCTTCCCACACCCCACTGGTGTCTACCCGCAGTACCTAAAACAAAGTATTTGTTTTGGTATGCGAGGCTGCTTGCAAAGACAGGCACCGGCTACCTTCGAACCACAGCTTTTAGCAGCTGCCTCCAAAGGAGGTACTGAACATGGACCACATAGAGTCCATGTTCACATCCTCCCCCGGAATGGCCTTCAGGCCAACCGGTGCTGTCCAGGAAAACACCTCTCTGTTGGGTTTCCACCAGCAGGTGTTTAGGTTGCAGTCTGACACCTGACAGCTACCCGCACCCCATTGGTGTCTACCCGCAGTACCTTAAACAAAGTATTTGTTTTGGTATGCAAGGCTGCTTGCAAAGACAGGCACCGGCGACCTTCGGACCACAGCTTTTAGCAGCCGCTTCCACAATGGAGGTACTGAACATGGACCACTTGGAGTCCACATTCACATCCTCCCCCGGAATGCACGGGATATAGCACCTCAGGACGAATCGATGATGCCAGGGGTCAGCACGCCCAGGGCACCCTCCCCTTCATGCTGCCCGGCTGCCCAGCCCTAAAGATACTTTGGAAATAGAGAAGCGTCTTTAAACCTACCGCTGAAGCTGACACTGCGGCTGTCACTGAGCAGTTTCCTCCCTCCGACCAGGTCCATCTCCGGGAAGGTGCTGGAATTTTTGGGACACAGGTCCCTCTGCATTTTGAGGAGGGCACACCATGCCAATCACAAACTGGACCTTCCCCTGCTGCTTGTACTGGGAATCGATGCCAAGAGGCTTCTCACCTGAAAGACACGCACAGAGAGGACAGACAGAGGTGTTATTTACAGGAAAAATTCACTTTTCCTCATTTCTATGGAGCTAGAACAGCGACAGCAAGTTTTGATATTGAAAATAAACACCCTCAACCCCAAAAGAAAATGGTGACAAAAAGTTGATACAGAAAAGGGAATGGAAATAAACTGTCATACTATTATAAATAAATAAATAAATAAATAAATAAATAAATAAATAAATAAATAAATAATAGTGACATGAAGACTGTCATAGACTTCTGGAAAACTCCCACTCAGCCTCCCGGCTCTGAGAGCTCACTTGTTGAGACGGTAAGGTGCTACAACCACCTGAGAACAGCAACTGACACCCTGAACTTTTACTGTTAATAAAATTTAATTATAACTTCAGTAAATGAGCATCTAAACAACTGGCGGCCATGTGTTTACTGAACAAAAGACAGCAGTGGGCTCTAGGAGTTTTACATGAAGAATTTGGAGCGCGGTCAGAAGTTTGATTCAAAGGCAGTCTTGTAACTCTAACATGAGGCTTGTGCTTTTTGTTTCTCCGTCAATTTTCTTTTAGAGAAATATCACAAAATTTGTCATCAACTCCCAAGAAACTTCAGAAGCTGTAAATTGTTCAACAATTTTCCCTGCTCAGTTCATAGGACACATCATGCTTCATCAACATCGACGATTCATGCATTTACACATTAGACTGTAATTTCTTTCTTTATTTTTTCCAGTATTTTGTTTGTATTGTGAAGAATGTTTGATATCAAAGTGATGGTCAACAGGCTGTGGAAATAGTTTTTATCTTTCAACTTTTGACCATGTACTGTAAGGTTATAATAATTTAATCCAGTTGGTACAATATGTAAATATTTAGAAAATTAAGTATGCATAATATGCTGAGTATGTTACGTGTAAAAATAAAAATGCCAAAAAATATAGTAATAGACAATTACTGCAAATATATTAATAGATTTCAATTACAATATGGATAATGTGCAGTGTGTATAAAGTGTATAAATTATAAAAAAAAAGTGTGTACAATATAAAACTGTGTCTTACGCGACAATACAATGTATAAAACTATATATGTAAGTTTATAAAGCTGTATTAATATGTAAGTTAAAAATATAAATTTATAAATATTGTGTGCATTGAGTATTTTTTCTCAGCAAACACAAGGCAAAAACAGAGACAATGTAAAAACACTAAAAACCCCAAGACAAAAAGCTACATATTCAGTCAACACAAAACATAACACTGGCGCAAAAATCAAGTTGATTCACTCATAACCCACATGATGCGAGAAGCAGCTGACCCTCAGCTATTTTTCAAATATCTCATATGGCCCCCATTTAAAAAAGTTTGGGCACCCCTGTCATAGACTGAGACAGGAGAACAGCTCATATCAGCTTAGTTTTGTCCAGAAACAGGTACCTGTTAATATTTAAGCAGCACAATTGCTGAAAGGCTATTTTAAAATCAAGGCAGGCGTTTGGGTTTGAGTTTTCCCAAATTACTCAAAACCTCCTCTGTAAGATAAAGGATTTGAAAAATCAGAGCTGCAACTAGCAGGGCTTACAACCAAAGACAGAAGGCAAATAAGTATACAGTTTCATATTCGGAGATGTTAGAGGCCCAGAAGTTATAACCATACAGCCATAAAGCTCAAACAATCAAAACACAAGACAACAACATCAACAACAACCAGTTATGAAAGCAACGTCATTAACCCTTAAGGACCACTTAGATATAACACGCACTTATATTGCTCTGATATAAGTGCATGTTATTGTGTTAACCCTAAGGGGTTAACGCAGACATACTTTTTCTTTATTTGTTTTTGCAATGAAGACACAAAATTTAAGATATTTAACTAAACTACAAACATGCGGGTTCAGACAGACTCGGAGTGACTCTGAGAAAATGCATGAAGTGTTTGTCCAACACCATATGTTCAAGGACCGTCGGAAATTTAAAAATTCAACAATAATTTCTTTTTTTACAGTCTCTGGCTTTTATAACTATATAATTTTGGCGAGTTTAAACATTTTTGGCGGATCCGCAGGTTTGGAAAGCACGTTATATTAGAAAAATACCCAAAACATTTTAAAAGAAAAAAAATCAAAATTGTGATGGAAATAACATTGCATTTTTTAAAATCACAGAAAAGAAATTAAAAAAAAAAATATGGCACTTATAAAATATAAAAAAAAATATATGGCACTATATATATATATATATATATATATATATATATATATATATATAACTCAAAAAGAAAAAAATATCAAAAAGTTTTCAACAAAAAAAGACCAAATTTTCTTTTTTTTTTTAAAAAATACAAATTACTAAACATTTTAAAGGAAAAAAACTTGCAACAAATTTTAAAATAAATATTAAATGCCAAAAATGATCAAATAAAATGTCTTCCACACCCACGGGCATGTTTCCACCTACATATATGTTGACTGGTATTACATTGGAAAAGCTGATCTGCAGGAGACAAAAGTATTTTAAAGAAATACAAAGTGTCTCAGAGCATTGCTGCATTACAGTAAATAAGAGCCTATTTTTATACTTTGAAATGTCAACTACTGCCTGAAATTTGTTTTTCTTTACACAAAAATACATTTAAGTAGTAAATCAGTGCATAAAACCTCTCCAGAATGCAAAAAATGAGGTGTTTAAAATTACTTTTCATAATTTTAACACTTTAATGGCTGCGGGATCAAAAATTGTAGTTTGAGTGGGTTTCAATTCTTTCTTTGTTTTGCACTTAAAGGTATGAATTTAACCATTTTGTTTACACAGTGTATTTTAGACTTATTTTTTGGAGCTGAGCTGGAATGACCAAGATTATAAAGACGTACATCATCTTCCCAAAATGAACCAAAATGCACGAACACAGCCACAATTACCAAAAAATGAAGAATGAAAAGCGCATTACATGCACCGAGCAGTCCCTAAGGGGTTAACACAAAAACCAAGCAGACACGGCGGTCTGAAACACAAACACCAACAAACAAAAGCATTTGTGAAACAGCAGACAGCCAGCAGCTATAACAGCATTTACCAGACAAATGATTCACACCAAACAACTTACCCACCATGTTTTCATCCGGCGGCTGTTGGCTGAATCCAATCCAGCAAAAATGACACCAAGTCCACCGGAGCCTGTGTGAAATGTCCACAAAGTCCCAAATATTCCCCAAACTGTCCCCGGATGTCCTCTCCTCTCTGCTTTAGCGCACTTCAAAGCTCCGACTTGAACTTTTAACGTCATGTTAGCTAACACACGGCTAACGTTAGCTAGCTTACCGGCTACAAAAAACACATCCAGCCGCGCTTCAAGTTCCGCGGACACGATCCGGACTGACGTCGGTGAAGATAATTTTGCCTCCGTTTGATTTTAAATCGACTTTGGACGTTATTTCTGGCCGTGTTTACCGAGTAGCAGCAGCGAAGCAAACGGATAAACAGAGTCAGCTGACGCCTGAGAGATTTGAAAACTTCCGTTTCCCGCGTTGTGACGTCACAAGGGGCGGGGCCCGCGTAAGGGGGTACTCCCGCTCTGGAATCAACGACAGCACAAACACACTGCAGCGCCCCGCTGGTGCTACTTACTGCTGAGGAGGGGAACCCCCTTGACAGTTAAGGGAGCCCTTCACTGCGGAGAACGCAGACATACTTTTTCTTTATTTGTTTTTGCAATGAAGACACAAAATTTAAGATATTTAACTAAACTACAAACATGCGGGTTCAGACAGACTCGGAGTGACTCTGAGAAAATGCATGAAGTGTTCGTCCAACACCATATGTTCAAGGACCGTCGGAAATTTAAAAATTCAACAATAATTTCTTGTTTTTACAGTCTCTGGCTTTTATAACTATATAATTTTGGCGAGTTTAAACATTTTTGGCGGATCCGCAGGTTTGGAAAGCACGTTATATTAAAAAAAAACACCCAAAACATTTTAAAAGAAAAAAATCTAAATTGTGATGGAAATAACATTGCATTTTTTAAAATCACAGAAAATAAATTTATATATATATATATATATATATATATATATATATATATATATATATATATATATATATATATAATTCATATATATAACTCAAAAAAAAAAAAAATATCAAAAAGTTTTCAACAAAAAAAGACCAAAATTTCTTTTAAAAAAAAATCCAAATCACTAAACATTTTAAAGGAAAAAAACTTAAAAATTTTTTTAAAAATTTAAAAGAAATATTAAATGCCAAAAATTAAAAATTTAATTAAAATTAATTAATTAAAAATTAATTTAAAAAAATAATTGTTGTTTGAACTAACTGAATTTTGAATCCAGACAACTCTTTTACTTTAAATGAGATTGGGATTGGTGGAAGGTTTTATTTTCACTTAAGCTCATCTGTTGAGGCATAATTTTAACACAATGTCTGACAGGTTTGTCTCTGACAACATGTCGAGGGGTTTTCCAAATATAAACAGCATTCATGGAGACAATGCAACTTATTGGCGTTTTTTTTATAAGGTCTATCATCCTTTTTGATGAACAGACTCAATTTTGATGCTTTTTTCTAATGCACACTGGTACCTCATTTACCCTGATAAACCTTTTTTTAAATTTAAACTTTGATTAAAACATTCAGGAATTAGCTTACAAACAGCACACTTTTTTAAAAAAATATTGACTAGAGTTGAATAAATAGTATATACTTTTATAAAAGTGGCAGAATCTAAATAGATCCAGGGCTTTTTAAAAATCATGACTAGGGAGTGTTTGTTATTTATGAGAGGGAGTGGGTGGTGCAAAAAGGGAAGGCATGTCAACTAATCCTTCAGACACCAGGGAGGGACTTATGTTTTTGATTTTTGCTTATGGGAGGGGTATAAAACTTTATATGGCTGTATCTTTTATTAATTGTACCACTAATTTCTTTTTAAAAACATGCCGGTTTCCTTTAAAGAACTTTGGAGAAGAAATTTTTCTTTTATAATTTTTGTTTTTTTTCCTTTAATATATATATATATATATATATATATATATATATATATATATATATATATATATATATATATATATATATATATATATATAAATTTTGATTAAAACTTTTTTTGGCTTTTTTTATTTTTGGTGATTATTTTTTCCTTTAAAAAAAATCATAATGTTTTCCATTTAATATGCATATTGTTTTGTTTTTTTTTTTTTTCATTTAATATTTTTGTCGATCATTAAAGAAAAATATGCCTTCCACACCCACGGGCTAACCAAAAAAGGCCAAAAACACCATAATTTGTCATGTTGAAAAAAATGACTGAAGGTGCAAGGCAAAAAATGTTTAAATTTACCATCTCCCAAAAACAGCTGGAATAGCATGCAAAGACACGCCTTAGCATAGAAAGTTGCAAAAAGAGCGAAAAACACCATAATAACCATAATATGGCATGTTGAAAAAATTATCGAAAATGCAAGGCTATGGCAAAAAAATGACATAATTTGACCCAAAAATGGCTGGAAATAGCTCAAAACACCAAAAAGTAGCCCGTACAATCTACAATTATAACATTTCCTGCTTTTTTTAACGAGATGCTATATTCTGACATAACATCACGTTTGTGGCCTTTTTTAATTCAAACTACGCTGTCAGGTTTTATGGCCTTTTATGACACAATATAGTTTTTAATGACATAAAATACTTTGACCTTTTTATGGCATTAATGACACATTATACTCAGACTTCTAGGTCATTCTGTAATATCCTGCCTTTTTTTCTGGTGTACTGTGATTTCTCTTAAATTGTTGTTTCTATGACTTATGTAATACTTTTATTTTTTTTATGGCATCACTTTTTAATATCATACTATACTTTTGACATTTATCGCAGATACTATTTTTTAAAATTATTTTGTATGAAATACAGAAATTTTTAAATGACAGAACAAACTGAACTGTGATATTTCTTTTGATACAGTAAACTGTGTTTGTTACGACGTATTTGTCTCTCAAAATTCGAACTATAAAGGTGCATAAAAAGGAAAATGTCAATAAAAGTTCCAGTACATCAAATGTGTCATTTTTAGCAATTTCTTCCTTAGTTTAACTGTAAAATAAATATCTATTAAAAAAACAAACAAACAAACAAAATAACATGAGAGATGGGACGATTACTGTTGTTTTCTAGGAAATATTTTAGGAATTATGGCAACACAAAGCTGATATGTATATGGTTTTTTGATGCCCGGCTTTACAGCAAAGCTTTTTAAATTCATAGTTTGATATAACAACAATTTGAAATCTGCTAAATGACATTAGAATGACTCAAAAAGGAGCCTGGAGTCGCACACAATATTTGCAGTTTAATGAATGGCAGAAGGTTTGCACAATATTAAAAAATAACCTCATTCATGGTTGCTGAACACTGTCTTGATTTAATAAAGTGACTCTTTACACAGTTTGTATTTCACGGTTAACTAAAATAAAAGTGGATGATTGTTTGCAAGTACTAGTTTCTTTTTGTTTATTTTTCCTCATATTTGACCTTCAACCCTGCCGTCTCCATGCTGGTCCCAAACGACAACTTCTGTTATTTACAAAAAAAGATACAAAAAACTGACAGGTTAGACAGGACTCATCTTGGAACACGTTAAAAAAAGTGCCATTTCCATTAAGGGCTGGGAAATATATCGATATTATATCAATATCCTGATATGAGCGCAGGATTTTAAATATTTTAACTGTGTTTACATGCTTTTAAAGGCTACATTACAGTGAATTTAACTGACTGTTATTTGCCCGCTTTGTCATTATATCCAAATGTAACGTGATTAAATATTTTGTGAAAGCACCAAAGGTCGACCTTAATGTTATCGCAATACTGATTTTGATAAATGTGTGGTTTTATTTTCTCCATATTTCCCAGCCCTGTTTCAATTGTTCTCTTTTTTAAAGGAAAGCTTCGCTTCAGGTGTGTCTTAAAACAACACTAGCATGACATTTGTACGCTGAAAGAGTCGGAAGAGTTTCGTCCTGTCCATACGGGCTGAGAAAGGAGCTGCACTGGAGTCAGATAAAGTGGCTATTTTTTGGAAGTTACAAACATTATTTGAAACAAAGCAGAAATTTTGTGGCTAACTTTGACATTTACATACTGCTGAAGCCTCTTGTTAGCATTTTTAGACACAAGTGCTGTGGATTTTGTACCAGCTCTTAATGCTTTAAAATCTGAGAAAATTGGTTTCAACTTCACAACACATGGCCCAAAATGTAGCAAGAAATCATTAAAACGATACAAGAAAATCACCTGAAAATAAGCAAAAAAAAACCAAGAAAATGGCCCAAAAAGATTCAGAAAATTAAAAATATATGTATATATTTTTCTGTAACCTTATTTTAAATAAAAAATGATTATAATTATTATAATGTAATTTTACTTGACATTTTCTCTAATTTTTTGATTATTTTCTAGTAATTTCTGATTTTCAGGACATTTTCAGGTCTGTTTCTGAATCATCTTTTATGATTTCTTGCAGTCTGGTGCATTATCTTGCCAACTTACTCGTTGAATTTTTTCCATGTTTTTGAAAGAAACTAGTTTTACATAGCATGAAAAAGGCCTCTAAACGGATGCTGAATCAGGTTTTAAAGGGTTAAAGTCAGGAAGGGGTCCCTTCACAGCCAGTATAGACAGGAGGAGAGACTTTCAGTACACGTGGGCATGTTAAACCTGTGTAAAGACACACCTGGACAAAAGACGAAACCTTTCTTTAGACGTCTCCGCCTGCATGTTCAAAAGCGGAAACAGAAGCAAACGCTCCGGTTACATGCACAACAATATTCCCCTTTTATTCTGAATAAGACAATATTCTGGATTTGATGTGTTTAAATATTCCGAATTTGACCAAATTTAACATTTTCCAATCCAGATGTGAGATGTGCCGGTATTGTTCCGTTTTTAGGAGCATTATTTGAGCACATTTACAGCCAATTTGGAATATGCATCTCTATTACGCTGTGTGTTGTCATGGAAACGTTGTAAGCAAAACAACAAAAGCCCACGTTTCTGTTCACGAGGACAAACACACCTGGTTTTTTAACATTATGATGGTTTCGATATTAACAGTGTTTCGGATGAGCACAAATATCGAAGCGTGAACTTTTCAAAAGTGCAGCTGAAGGAATGAAAGAGGAGGCGGAGCTCGCATGTTCCAACGCATCCACCACCAGAACTGTGAAAAAAAACACTATTTTGATGCAAAAGAAAAACAAACTGAGAAGCGGTTACGGCTCTTTTAATACGCCGAGTCGGATCGGACCGCAAGTGAATTATGAACGTCTCAAGTTTGCAAAAAGAAACAAAACAAAAACACTTTTTTCTTTGAAGTACAGTGAATTTTTTTGCACAGAGCTTTTATTTTGAAGTGCTGTTTCTATTTAATCTTGTGCTGTTTTATTAGCCAACGTGTTGTTTACATTTCCAGAAATAATATTGAATATCTAGAGACAGAAAAATCTCTCATTTGTTCAGAAAAATCCGCGTTCACATGATAACATCGTGACAACGATCCTCGTGTACACGGATCTGCAAAAACGCTTTAGCGTGCATGCCAGGTTCGTAGTTGGCGAGTAATTTTGTAATGACGCACTACAGAAGAACACCGAGCTCAAAGTGTGACCGCAACGCCACCGTTCTCACCGGAAACGCTCATTGGTGACGGAAAAGTTGGCGTTTTCAAAAAAATTGCACGCGTTTTTTCAGGCCACCAAAATGCTGATGTCATTTGAACAAAAGGCTAAATCGTTTAAGTTCAACATTTCACACAAGAACCGTTAGGAGAAATCTGGACGCGTGACTGGACCAGTTGGGAGACGCGTTATTCGGAGAACGAGCGGAATATTGTCCTTTTCTGAATTCGGGCAAAACCGGATTATTTTGTGCATGTAAGCGTATTCAAAAAGAGTACAATGATCCCAAATTCAAGCTACAGTCTCTCCAATGGTCCCCATCATGAAGAAAGACAAGCGTCCACCTCGTCTCTCGAGCACGTCTGAGTCAAAGACTGCTGCTGGAGTCAAATATACAAGTCGGCGCAGATCCAGCTCCTCTGGGTCTCCTGTGGTTAGTCCTAAGCAGTCCTCTCTTTGGGTTCAGTCCTCGGAGGAGTTCGGCAGGGCAGTCGTTCCTTCAAAACAGCCGATGTGAGGATTCTGGATCCGTTAGTCGTCTCTCGTGTCGGAGTCTAAGATAAGTGGATCAAATCCTTTAGGACAGCAGCTAAAACCCAAACTCAGTGTCTTCTGCTGTTTTGGCTCCGTGACTTGAACGCGTCAGCGCAGCGGTCCCTTTCAGCTCCAATGCGGTTAGTCGGGCATGTCGATGCAGAGTTTTGGCGGCGGGACGAAGTATTTCCCCGGGCTCTGTGTGATCACCACGCCCGTCTTCTTGTGGAACATGGGGGCGATCTTTGGCGGCGGCTCGGGGACGGGCAGATCCTCGATCGCCTCGGGGTCCTCGCTGCGTTGGAGGTCGTAGGACACGTTCCCGTACTCTCGCAAGAAGGGGAGGAGCTCCAAGAGGAAGTGGCAGAAGTCTTTCCGGATGCCGAACCACCCTGAGGGGAGTTTACAGAGCAGACGTCATTATTACGTGTGCAAAAAATCTGGTATCTGGTTTGGAGCATCTGCATGTTTCTTAAATTTTGGAAAATCTGAAAAGTACGGGAAACTGAATTTAACTGTCTTGATTTATGTTCTGTATCATAATCGACTGTTTAGAAAAACAGAAAAAAATAAAAGATAAAAAAAAAGACTTTATAAGAGTATTTTGATCCAACTGAGCTGAAATTTAAGTTAAATTTTACAGAAGCCAATAATGATTAAAAAAAGCATGTTCCAAAATCATTGACTTAATGTTAGGGGAATTAGATTTTATTTCAAATATTTATTGTAACACAAAACATGACTCTTTGGTGATATTAATGTAAGTGGCATTTTGTATTTTTTTAAGTTAATGAAATCCAACGTCAGACAAAAAAACCCTTTAATGTCTGAGCTTTTTTAAAGATTAATTTTTGACATTTCATATCAATTAAGGTTTTATTTTTAGATGAATGAATTTAATGTCTTTTAAGACAATTTAAGGATTTGTGGAAAAGCAAATTTCTCCTCCTCGTTTCTCCTCAAATGTAAAAATTTGCTTCTTTTCTTTGTTATTCATGATCATAAACAAAATATATTTGGGTTTTAAATGTTTGGTTGGACAAACATTGAAACAAACAAAAGTCACTGCTCTAAACTGAGTCGCCAATTAACCAATAACTTTAATCAATAATTTAAAATGAATTTTTGACAATCAAGTAAACTTTCATGTCATTTTTAAAACAAAAAACAAACTCCTTAAATATTTATTTAAATTCCTTTTTTAAGAGTCAGTTTTATTTATTGTTTTGTTCGTGTTTTTCTTTTTTCATTTTATTAACTTAGAATATTTTAATTACTTGTTTAAATTATATTTTTATTCTGAAAAATACAAAAGTTCATTGCACTTCAAAAAAGCGTGTATATGCATTATTCTGATATTATATTATCATATCATCAGCATAAAATTTCTATAATTATAGTAGATTTATAATAACATTATTTAGCTCAATTATTTCTGTGACAATTTATCAACAAAAGATTTACCTGCGACAGTCCTCATTGTAGGTTTTTAAAAAAGTTAAATGATGGGAAAGTTGTGAAATATAAATCCTGTCAGTGCTGTAAACCGAACCGTTAAATACTCACAGTGGTTTCCGCCCTTCTGGCCAAACGTGGTGGCCATGAGTGTGAGCAGCGAGAGCCACAGAGGGACGAACACACACACGTAGCTCAGACTGTTGTGTCCGTCCAGCTTGTGCACCAGAAGGATCTGAGGACACACACGAATATATAATATATAACCGCACACAGCATGTGTGTGTTTGTGTGTGTGTGTGTGTGTGTGAAACTGTGCAAAATAAATTTAAATATGTAATTATAAAAATTTTAAACATATTTCTTTCCTAAGTTTTTCTTGTTTTCCGATGACATTTTTCTCCAGCTTCTAAAATCTACAAATTCCCTATAATTTGTGAAACATTTTTTACCACGTTGCTCTTTGCCTTTTTGAAAGAAACTGCACCAAACTGCAGGGTTTCAAAATTTAAATACTCGTGAGAAGTACCTGTAAGCAGCACAAGACAAGTGGTGTTGCTCCTTGTTTCAAAGGGTTAAAAGCTAATTTAAAATATCAGTACAGACTTTGAGCCAGTAGAGGGCAGCACAGGATAGTTTTTATTATTACAGCAATTTGTTAAAGATCTAACTTTTCTATTGTTATTAATATATATTGTTATATATTGATTGTCTAATTAGTGAGACTGGAGTTCATTTCTGTAATTAAAAAATTAAAAATGTAGATTTTAGAAAGTTATGATTATACAAATTACTTGACACGGCTGCTTTCTATAATTTAAATCATGTTACATGGGATAAATCAAGTAAAATGCGACACTTAAAAAGTGATACGTTCAGCGACAACTCACCTCAAAGGTGAGCAGGGGCACGACGATGGTCATCCAGCTGATCGCCATGGTGATGTGAGTCCGCCGTTGCTCGGCGATGATGTCGATGGAGCGGAGGAAGAGGACAGACCAGATGATGTAGTAGAGGACAACAAGGCACAGGAAGGACATCAGGATCCACAGCGGGACACACACCACCTGCAGCACACACACGCACACACACACACACACACACACACACAGGTGAGGTCATCGTCAACAGCGGAGGACACGCTGCAGCACGTTTAATGTTGATTATGAGACAGATACACACACACAACAAAACGCCATAACAAAAGCAGAATGAATACGCAGTAAAGAATACACTGAATATTAGTGTGTGAAAACAGCCAAAGGGCAGGTGTGTGTGTGTGTGTGTGTGTCTCACCAGCCACGGCCAGGTGATGATTTTGTCCAGCCTCAGAGCGATGAAGATGAACTGGAGAATATTGACTGAACACAAAACCTCCAGCTGAGGAGAGGAAGAGCGAAGACAAAATTTGAGCGATATTCTCATTTTCCCCAAAATACGACAGTTGTTATCGTTCTCTGTCCCAAATACTTCAATTTCACACCACACAAATCACACACGTGCTGTTTTTGGAGTCAAATCGACGCCGTCCCCACTAATTGCAATTGTGAGTTGCAGCCAGCTTTGTCAGTTGGCTGCAGCTCCGTCGTAAGTTTCCTCCGTCAGACTTTTTTCCTGTTATATTCATTTAATACAATTTGTGATTTGATTTTTAAATTGAGTTTATGGCAATAAAAATGTTTTATGGTATACCTAACGTGTGTTCTTTGCGTAAAAAATGTTTTTTATGTTGTTTATTTAAAGACAAATTAAATAATTAACAGAAATTGCAAATGGGCAGCAATATTATATTATTTTTTTCTTGAATATTTCCTGAATAAAATTTTTTTAAACTTTTTGATTATACTGTTGAATAAAATCTAAAAAAAACCATAATCTTATATTTTCATGTATTCATGTTTTATAATATAATATTTAAACTTTTTGTGTGCCTGAACAAGTTGACAAAATTCAAGTCTTCAGCGGCAAAAAAAAGTTCTATTTAAGAAAAACCTTGTTTACATTTTGGCCTTACGCATATTTTGCATTTTAAATATCTGTTTATTAATTTTCCTCAGAATATTACTCTAATTTTAAAGTTTTCTTCTTCTATACTTGCACCTTTACAGATATTATTTAACTGCATTCTTTAAATAAGTTACATTGTGCTGCAAAACTATTTCCCTCAGATTAAAAATTCTGACCTTATTTTATTTTGCCAAATGTTCTTTTGCACGAGAAAAAGAAAGGATTAAGGTGTTCATGGTAAAAAATGCATCATACACGTCATGACATGTCAAAATAGTGACTCTCGGTTGTAAATGAATCTCCCTGAAGCAACTTTAAACACAAAAACAGACAAGAAATATGATTTTATCACACATATCAGCCTCCTTACCTCCAGGGAGCGGTCGTGTCTGAAGCCCCAGACGCAGGCTGCTACAGAGACGGGCGACACGAAGAAGAGCGGCATGAAGACGAGGAGCCAGAAGTAGTGTCCTCTCTCCACGCGGTCGCACACTAACACCTCGAACATCAGCAGCAGGACGTGGAGCCCCACCGCGATCAGCATGGCTTTGAACTCCACACACGTCTCGCCCTCGGCCCTGAGAGACGGAAATTTAAACATCAGAAAAATCCCCCGACATGATTACAGTTTATAGCTCACTGAGGAGACAAAATCACTCAAAATAAAGACATCAAGCAGATATTTAGCTCTTTTTCCTTCTTCTTATAGTCTCATAAACCCACATTGATATCTCAGACAGAGCACAGAGCACAGAGCACACTCTGTCTGCTCAGAATTTCTGCAGATTTTAAGGTAATAATCTGTAAATTCGCTTCACAGCCGCTCAGTTAAGAACAGGTGAGTTGGTGGCTGCTCTGAGTGACTGCTGCAGGATTTGATTTTAAAAAAGGCAGTGCAGTGTGTTAGAGTCTACCTGTACTGGGGGTTGTGCGCCCAGACTCCGGTGCCCACAGAGGCCCCGATGATGACCAGCAGCTTCCACAGCCATATTGGGGTGAACACCGCCCAGTAGTTCCACTGGATGACTCCATCCAGCCTCAAGGACAACAACACGGAGAACAGCAGCAGGCAGGAGTAGATCAGGAACTTACTGCAACAGGGACAGAGAGACACGTCACACAGCTGACACTTATATATGTATGTATATATGTACTTGTGTTATTTTAGGATTTGACAGTTAAAGACATTGGAATTTCAAGAAATTAGTAAATAAGAAAAATTATTATTTAAAAAAAAAAAGCTACAGAAAAATGTGTAAGAAAAGAACCAACCAACCAAAAAATAAAAATTAATTTAAGAATTAAAATTAAACTGGAAATAGAAATAATAATTGAAAAAAAATACAAAAGGACAGAGCAGCGAGATCAGTGTGAATAGCAACTGATAAAATAAAATAAAAATAAGATGCAAAACTCAACACTAATTGCTGGAGAATACTTCCATGCTTACTTTTTATATAATATTCCCACTTCATGGTTCAATGTGCTGTGGGGAATAACAATTTCCCAAAAAAATATTTCTAATTCTGTCTCTGTTAATGTTAATGTTAATGTTTGCAGATATGCGAGATTTAACAGCAAAGTCTTTACGTTATGTTAGCTAGCATGTTAGCCAGGCCTCGATTAACCGGTTACCTTATTCTCGCTTTAACTACTTCACTCACAGTTACCACACATATGTCGTTACCCGTTAAACTTCCACATACATGTGAATAACATCTCAAATATATAAAAAACACATTTTGGGGATTTCTTCGTACAGCAGCGCATCAGACGCCGCTATGCTAACTAGCTACACAGTTAGCTACAGTGCTAACTCGTAGCTAAACTCACCTCGGATTAAAGTCCTGAAAGAGTCCTCTTAAATTCATGGTGTCAAAGAAGCTTCTCAGCGCGCCAGCATTAGTATTCCGTGAAGTTTACCGCCTAATCCGAGCGATAAACATCGTAATTTCTGCGGTTGTTTGGTTCGGTGGCATTACAGCCTCCTGCTAGCTCTGTGTTTTTGTTTTGTCCACCGGAAATGACGTGTCCACACGAAGAGAGCCGAACTGTTTCCGAAAATGACGTAATAACAGCCGAGCGATCGGTGGAAAACTCCGAAAAAACAAAACAAAAACAAAACAAAAATTAAATTAAATTAAATTAAATTAAATTAAATTAAATTAAATTAAATTAAATTAAATTAAATTAAATTAAACAAAACAAAAAAGAAAAGAAAAGAAAAGAAAAGAAAAGAAAAGAAAAGAAAAGAAAAGAAAAGAAAAGAAAAGAAAAGAAAAAAATAAAAGGAAATTGGAATTGTCTCTCCCAGTATGACACTTTTCTTAAATTTAGTTTAGTATTCTTCTGATAAATCAGATCATTACAATTATTGTTTTAATAATTATCTGTTCCTGTAACTATTCAGTGTTCCCAGGCGGCCAGATGAGTCTCCTTGTTGTGTTTAAAATAAAATATATATTTAAATAAAATTTAATTAAATAACAGCACAACATTTTTTAGTTGTTTCTTTCCCCCTAATAAATCAGATTCTTACACATATTATTTTATTAATTAGTAGCTAATTTGCACCTGTGTGTTCCCACAAGGCCAGATGAGGCCTTGTATATACACAACACAACACAACACAACACAACACAACACAACACAACACAACACAACACAACACAACACAACACAACACAACACAACAAATATTGGAGTGGTCTTTCCCAGGAGGACGCTTTTTGTTTTTAGGGGCTTTTTTTGTTTGGTTGTTTGTTTCTTTCTTCCTGTTAAATTCTTACAAATGTTATTTTAATAATCATTTGTGCCTGTAGCTGCCGGGTGTTTGTCAGAGGTTCTTAGTTTATTCAGCGATGGAAAAAGGTTTGTACCCGTAGCATACAACATGAAAATATGATTCATTCAGCTACGACACACCTGTGGGATGATGTGGGAGACTGAGAACTGAAGATGTCTGCTTTTTATGCAGGTTTTTCCACAGATATTTACGCTCTTCGCTCTGTGAGTAGGGAAAACTCCCTAAACTCTGATCACAGCGGTCTGTTACAGTCACCTCATCAGCTGCCTGCAAAGCACGGGGCTTCCCCAAAAGGAGAAAAAAATAAAAGGTAAAGCGATGAACAAAAAATAACCACAGAGCTAAAACAAAGCATGTTATTGTTTACAGATAAATGAAAATTTAAAAAACTTTCCAGAAAGTCTCAGTTTTTGCTTTCATATTCCGCTCCTGTCTGAAAGATGTTGTCGCTCGCAAAATAACAACATGATGAAACTTGCATGCAAAAATACTGCAGATAATAAAGAAATTTCTAATTATTATCTCTGTGTCAGTTTCTCTTTCTGTTAGCTGTTTCGGCTGTCTTTTGTTGAAACATTGAACTTTTAACAAAAGCAATTAATGTCAGTCTTTTGGAACCGACTAATCAGAGCTGAAGTGCTGCAGCAAATTTTCACGTCCCTTTGTTATGCATGAATAGTTGAATAAGGACATTTTTAACTCCCAGTTTGCCCCTGCGGTCAGGCGTCAGTTATGAGGGAAGCAGCTGGTGATTCAGTCCGTTATTATTTTTTCACGTGGCTGATAGCTGAAGGAGTCAACACCCAACTTTAACACGATTAAATCAGTAACAGCACAAATGATGTAAACACCCTGTAAACACTCACACACTTATCAACTTACCATGATAGAAAAGAAAACAATTACACCAGAATCTGCTTAATCAGCTAAGTGTGTGTAAACATTCAAGGACTTTTTGTTTTTCTTTGCTCTCAGTGCACTCACACAAAAATGACCAGACAGCAAAAACCAGGACGAAAAGCTGGAAATAAATTAAACATGAGCATTTAATCACCATTTACGCTTCACTTCAAATTTAGCCATCACTCAACAAATTGAGTTTGATTTAAAACAATGTTAAACGTTTAAGAATATCTAAAACACATAGACATTTACAGAAGACTGTAAAGTGATGTTTGGACACAAGAAGGTGCACAAATAAATTAATCTACAGAAAACGATGCAAAGAGGTAGCTCACCAAAGTAAAGAGCAGCTTTTATCGGAACATTTAAGTCCGATAAAAGCCTTCAAAGACAGTTTAATAAGAGTTAACCCCTTAAAATCTGGATCGACGTGTGTTCAGATGACTTTCACAAGCATTTAAACATCAGAAACATGAGCACTTTGGTGCAACTTCTGTCAAAAACATGGAAGGAAAAAGCGATCAGCAACTTAGCATCAAATGAAATGAAAATTGTGAAAGGTGACAATAAAATGACCTGAAAATTAGCTTTAAAAAGAGAGAATCAATTATCAAATAACTGTGAAAATAATCAGTTATTTTATATATATATTGTTTTATTTTATCACTTTTTCAGGTCATTTCCTGTTTTTGTTATTCTTCCATTTTGTGCTATTTTCAGGTGATTTTCTGGTAATTTGAGCTCCATTTCTGAGTCAGTTACTCATTTCTTTTTCCATGTGGCCAATTTGCTCAAGTTTCAAAGGGTTAAATACTAAAGGTACTCTGACAGTCACTGTTACAGGGTTTAAAAGGTTTTTTCACATTTATATCACAAAATCGCACAGTGAAATGTAAGTTGTCGCCCCCTCACACTACAAATGAATATAACATATGTACAAATATTTATTTCACAAAAGAATCAAGAGATCATTCAATATAAATTAAATATAAAAGTCAAATTAGCTCAGACACTGAGAAACTGCAGCTGCATTCCCCAAAACAGCTTCAAAACCGAAAAATGGAAGTACTTTGACTACACTGAGTACATGCACACGTGCATCAGCATCTGGTTTGAGGTGTATTATGTCTACATGCATATATCAATGAAAAAACAAAAATAACCTCGAGCTTCAGTCAGTAACCATTCAAACAGAAATGAACACCGAAATGTGCCACTAAATTCTGTATTTTTAAACACCATTCTCCTCCGAATCACACTTTGATGCTTCCTTAAAAGTTCTTAAAGTTTTTTCACGTGACCCTTTAACTCCATAAATTAGATTTTGCTGCTCGAACGAATCACAGCTTAAAAAAAACACTCAAACTTTTTATTTTGCACTTGATGGATGCTGCACAACCTGCCAGCGGCCTGCATCTCCTCACAGCTGTTTTTTGGCGCTTACACATGCAGCTGTGGCACCAAAACCACTTTTTAAGCCAGACATTGAGGCAGCTCTGTTTTATTTGATAGGGACTATGCAGTTTAACATAGTTCTGATCCAGGTTATTTGAGTTTTGGCAAAACTTTGGGGCATGTCCAGCTGTGGCACAAAAACTGGGTGATTTTTAACATTACCAGTGGCACCAAAACGTGTTTTTCAGGGAGTCATTTGGACATTTTCAGCTGCGATTGTGGCATCAAAACCTCTTATTTTGAGCCAAAACTTATTTTTGTGCCAATACATAACCATGCGTCAAACAGTGTTCTTGAAATGTAAGAAAAAAGACGTTTCAACACTTCTGCTGCATATGAAATGCACAATGTACAAACATTTCCTCTGTCGCTGGGTTGTTTCAACTCAGTGGCAGAAACAACAGAGCCTGCACGCCTACAACAGATTAGTAGGCGTGCAGTTTTTGCAATGCAAAGTTATGTGATATAATAATCCTGTGTCACATGCAAAGCTACATAGAAATAAAATTCAAATTCATGTAAATGCAACAGTGTCCTCGTTTAACCTGCTGATCCTAAAAAGGGCTTCAGTGCAAATTCATGTCCAAATCAGACAAACCTACAGGATTTTCTGGAGTCTGTTTCCTTCATTTTATAAAGAAGAAGATTGAAAAGATCCAGAGATACGTGCGAAGTTCTCTCATCTCTGTGGACCAATGTAATCCTGAGGAAAGCACCTACACCACGGGTACTTTCCTATGCTAGAGGGGACAAGAAAATTAAGAATTACTCACTTGTTATTAACATACAGGAGTGAATGGTGTATTTAAGTGTTAGGTCATTTAAGTTTCTGACATACTTCCTTTTTTCGACACCTCCAAATCAAATATCCTGTGATTCCCACAATAGCGATCACCAGCAAGATGCAGAAAAACACGACGGGGATCAGTCTGTTCAGCCCACCTGACGGGATAAACAAAGAGATTTAACTGGAATATAACACAGACAAGAGCGCATTTTAAGACACGAATGAGGCACCAAAATTGGGTGTTTTTTTAGCAAGACATCAGTGCATTTCCAGCTGCAATTGTGGCACCAAAAGTGGATGTTTTTAGCAAAGCATCAGGCTTGTCCAGCATCAAAATTGAGTGTATTTTAGTGAGGAAATTGGCATTTGCATCCATGACTGCGGTGCCCAGACGAGGGAAAAAGGGTGATTTTAGACCAACAATTGTAGCACCAAAACTGTGTTTTATAGCAAGACATGAGGACATTTCCAGGTGCAGCTGTGGCTCCAAAAATGGGTGTTTTAAGCAATACATCATAGCATTTCCAACACAGAGTCAATGATTGCCATCAGGGTTCAATTTGATGTCAAATACATTATATTTCCTGTGACTGCTTCACAATTAAAGCTACCAAAGTGACACAAATGTTGCTAAAGAAATAAATGAAGTGAAAATCACGCTGGATTACATGCATGTGTATAGCTTCCCATAAATAAACTGTGCATGTGGGCCATTTAAATCCAGCACAGGGGTGGCAGACCCCGCCACTAACAATGACAACTACCATAAAGAGAGGGAACTTAACTAGAAAAATGCAGACCATAAACATTTACTGGGTTTGACGTGTTGAAAATCTTAAAAATCATAACTTTAAACACAAAATCTTACTGCACAACAAGGGTTAAGAAAAACATGTTTAAAGAAAAACTGGCATGTAAAGATCTTTCTCGCCTCCTCACACAGAAAAATGGTCTCACCTGTGAAGTCCTCGTCCTCCAGATCTGGACTTACAGGCTGCAGTGGTGTCTCTGTTGTCCTAAATGACGTTGGCTCTGTAAACACAGATTTCTAATCATTTACAACACAATATTTAAAGGAGACAACGGTAGTTTCTCATGGTGCAACATGAGCTGTTGACATAAAGATTATATACTCGTATGTGACAAAACGTTGATATAATAAACTGAATTATGTTCAAAAAATTAAACCTTAATCTGTTGCTGCAACGTAAATTTAAACCATAAACATTTTAACTCACCAACGACAAGATGAACGATGGAGTACCGCGTTTGGCTCTGTAACTTCGGGATGAAACATTTGAATCTCCCGCCGTCTGCGAGCGTCACGTTAGCGATGTGGAGCGATATGTTTCCGTGACTCAGGCCGCCTGCGAACAGCGCCGTCCTGTGGACGTACGAGGAGATCTTCATGTCCGGGACCTCCTGCCTGTCCCGGTAGAGATGCACGTACTCGACCCGGCTCAGGCGGTCATTGGGGTCCGGCTGGCGGTCGGGACGCGACCACTCCACTGTCAATCCCGCCACGTTAAAAGGAGGCTCCACGTGACACGGCAGGATGACGTCATCACCTGGAGCGGCCATGATTGGTTGAGGTGGACCAATCACCTCCAGCTCACCTGGAAAACGGAAGACATATTTATGTTGATGATTAAAACGCCACCTCAGGGTTTATTTCTGCGTTCAATCGTGAGCTCATGTTTACGACGCATCATCGTCATTAACTCGGAAATCTTAAAAATGTTACAGTCACGAGGTCGTGAATACAGCAACAGTTTATCGGTCTCTTCTCGTGAACACGGTGCCACATTCAAACGCATCATAAGTACTGTCAGGATAAAATTAAGGTTTAACCTTAAATAACTTTTAACTTGAGAAGACAAATTGAGGCATTTTAAAAAATATTTAACTTGTCTTCTCAAATTCAGTCACTTTAAAATTTAAGGCGGCCCGGACACTCATTTCTTAAGTTAAAACAAAAAGGTCATTTTTGACATACACATTAGAAGACTTAATAAGATGTTTTAAAAAGTTAGGGAAAAAAGAAAAAAAGCTATGAATATTATTATTATATATTCAAAAATATTGCATTTTATAAGCACTTTTTCCAAGTTATTTCTGTGTTATTGTTTTTTTAGATTTCTTTTTCTTTTATTAAAAAAAGATCAAAGTAAAAATAAAATAAAAAAATCAAGTAAATTTCTTGTTCTTTCAAAAAAAATTTTTGCTTATTTCTTCATCCATCCCTATTTGCCCTCTTCTCATGTTTTTGAAAGAAATAAAGCTAATTTTCTCGGGTTTCAAAAGGTTCACGTCGACATAGTTTTCAACTATTTACTTATACAACAAACTAGAATTCCTAAAATTCAGTTATGACTTTTGGTTTTGCTGAGACACCCAAATTTTGTCAAAACAGCCCAGTTCAAAACCCCCAAAATATTCAGTTTATTGACTAATAAAAACAGTTTTTCCTCATAAATGTCTCAAATGATTGACTGACCTTATGTTTTTCATTGCACTGTCAAAAAATGCCAAATCATTTTATCTATGAGAATTTAATAAAATGACCTCAAAATGCCAAAATATCCCCTCATACTGACCTTAATTATGACCATTAACCAGATGTGTGACACAGAGCATGACAGCTGGGTTAATAATCAACCAAAATTTGAACTACAGCCTCTGATGATACAGAAATGAGGTTTAAAAATCAGGTGATCACGGGCTGACAGCAGCCTTTAACCACTTTAATTTCCGCTCAACGTATGGAAAAATTTAAATTTAAAAAACGAGAAAGATAACTGAAACTGTCAAATCCCACATAGGCGAGTATTTTGGCAGTCTTTTTTTTAATCTAGAAGTTTGTGTGACTGTACCAGTTATTAATCACTCATTTGTGTCAGAGTTTAAATCATTTAAAGTATGTGCCAATCTCACGTGAATATTTTTTTCATTCACTGGTGAATTCACTATTTTACTTCTACAACATGTCTTTACAGATTACTGTAAAGAAAACATCCAAAATATACATATATATGTTTATTTTTTGTTCTGGAAATGTATTTTAAAAAATAATTTTATAATCATATAATACCTCATTTTAGGAATATTCAACAGAAAATGTAACACTTGTACTACAAAAATAATACAAAAAATAATTGTCTAATGTAATGTAATAATGAAATTACATGTAATATAATGTTTTGTTGTCATTGCGTTTGAAATGTTGTCAGCATTTCTGAACTAAACAACTAGACACAATCAGTTTCCTAGATTGATAAAAAAGTAAAATCAACGTCAGATTTCTCAGGAAATAACATGACAAGAGCAAAATTAACCTATGAGTGTCATCTTTACGACACCTTTAGGCAACACGCGTAAACTGACAAGATTAACTGATTCCCACAACAAAGTAAACAGATCTGTCACAATGAACAGGCTTTTAGTTAAGCTGTTGCTATGGTAACATCGTTTGAGCTTACCGGTTACAGGTGTGAAAAGCAGCAAAACGACGACGAGGGTAAAGTGAAAGATCACAGGTGAGAGAAAAACGCTGTGACTGAGCTCCTCCAAATCCATTTCAGTGTCTGTAGCGGAGCCTGAGACACACTGGCAGTGCTGTCTGCTGTAGCGATAAGTAAATAATGTCATGGGGAACCACCCAACCCACGTGGTATCATCATGTGGAGAAACCAATAATTATATATATAATAATCCAAAAATACCTTGTTCCAATCAAAATAAAGGAGGTCAGTTTAAAAAATCCTACATATATATTAAACCTGTAACAAATTTACTACATAGGCTAAATAAATACATTTAAATCTATAAATCTGACATCTGCCCAGTTTTCTCTTTCTGCAAAACAGAAATAGAATTAATTGACCAATTTATTTTTATGAGTGTATTTATTTTCTCATTTATTCCTTTTTTTTTATTGTACTAACAAACTTACCTTGCCTCGCTCATTGACCCCCTCCCATCAGACATGACTTCCTACACTTAGATTAGTCCAGTAATAATGGACTGATATGGTGATGCGGGCAGCAAACAACTGTGTGATGTTATAATTTTTGTTTATTTATTTTATTTTATTTATTTATTTATTTATTTATTTATTTATTTATTTATTTATATTTTATTTATTTATTTATGTACTTTTTATTTATTTTTGTATGTATATATATGTATGTGTACGTATGTAGGTATGCATACATGTGTGTGTGGGTACGTGTATATGTATGTAAGTATATATCATTATTATTATTATTTTATTACTATTATTATTATTTTAACAGTGTAAGGTTCTCTAGGATGGGTGGGAGGGTTCTGGGTTACATAAAAAGGAAAATGTGACTTTCTCAGGATGTGTTGTTCATTGTGACTGTGGTTTAATAAAAAAGATTTAAAAAAAAAAGTAATCGAAAAGTACAATCATGTAATAAGTTACAATACCTTTGATGAAGTAATAAAATAGTTACATTACTAATAAAAAAAAAAGATATGGTCTTGTTTCGACATTGTAATTCTGGATGGAAGTCTGTCGATGATGTCGATGACGTTGACGATATTTTTATTGTTATTGTTATTGTTATTGTTATTTCTTGTTTCTTTTTTACCTTTTATATTTACCTCATTTTCCAGTAACTTTCTTAGAAGAAGCGAAGTTGCTCATTCTTTCTCCCTATGTTTTTTCAGCTCAGCTGTTCTTTTGAAACAGCTGTGAAAAGCTGGTTTTGTTCAGTTTTGTTTACTGTGAAATCCACGATTGAAGAGTTTGTGTTTGTGTTTGTGTTGATTCATTCGTTTTGATGAGAGTAGAATTAGTCACCTGCAGGTGAAACATGGTAAGGAGGGTGATTCCCCATGATCTCATTTACCTTATTTAGATATCGCGAGTAATCAGTTAACTATTTATTGCAACGAGTGAAAATAATTACAGCAAAGCGGAAATTCATTTAAATTGCGTTGCACATGCTCTCATGTGCTCTCATGTGTCTCTGTGTGTGTGTGTGTGTGTGCGTGTGTGTGTGTGTGTGTGTGTGTGTGTGTGTGTGTTTTGTGCATATCCCGCATTCACGTGTTGTCGCAATAATCAGCAACAAAAGTTCCATAAAATCAGCGGAAATTCTGGCGCGTGAGTTTCCGAGTTGACATCGTACCTTTATAGTCTGACTTTTTATTGAACTTAACCTTTTTATTTTGTTATTTTAGTCTGTTTTGCTGTTTTACTAGAAGATATATCATTTTATTATTTTAAACATTTTTATCTATCTTACTTTTTGGTGTTATCCTTTCATTTACCTTTTATCTACTATTTAGAGTTTATTATCTGTCTATCAATTTATTATTATCATAAGTATAATTATATTATTATTGTTGTTATTATTATTATTTTTTTTGATGGATAAAGTATTTCATTTTTGAAAAGGGAAAATCATATTTTCTTACTTGTTTTGTGGTTTATTTTTTGTTCTTTCTTGTGCTTATTTTTTTAAGGTAGTTTTCTTCTTTTTGCTTATCTTTGCTAAATTGTGGGACCATTTCTTATTCTTCTTCTTATTCATGAAAGCAATATCTCAAGAACCCCTAAAGGGACTTCCTTTAAAATTAGCACAAACATCCAGTTGGGCTCAAGAATAAAAGGATTATATTTTCTGTGGCCTCAGGTCAAAGGTCGAGGTCACTGTGACCTGGTCTGTCTCATTCTCATGAATAACAAAATCTAAAAAAAAAAAAAAAAAAAAACTTTTGTGAATCGTTTCTGACTGGCTGGACAAGAATAAAACTGAAACAGCACACGAGGAGATTTTCTGTTTGTTCATGACGCAGATTAAATGATCTGAATCGTCTGAAGTGTTGGAGAATAACATGTAATCCTATTTTTAGAATCTGTCTACAAGTACAAGTACAAGTACAAGTACAAGTACAAGTATCTACTATCACCAAACCCTTTTTGAACAGGTACGTCCTCATTCCTTTCACTGATGTCTGACTTCTCTTCTTTATTGTTTGCTTTTTATTTTCCGCTGACGTCAACCTTGAACACCTGAACTTAGATCTTATCAACAGAACTTCATCAGGCACTGATTTTAATTTCATCCTTGTCTCGACTGCATTTACGTTGTTCTTTTCTATTTGAAAGTTCAGATCAGCTTCACGTTAACATGAACATAACATGAATATCTTAGCATTTGTAAGACTTTTGAAAGATTTATTTAAATCATTCTTATGCCAATTAATACCTTATTTATAGAAAAATGGGCTCACGGGGGAAAATAGGAATCACGTTTGTAGGATTTAGGGGGATATATTGGCAGAAATGGCACATAAGATAAAAACAATGTTTACGTCAGTGTATAATAACCTGACAATAACAATAGTTGTTTTGTCGTTACCTTAAAAGAGGTCGTTTACATCCACAAAGGCAGCTGGATGGGGACATTTGCGTTTTCCTGTCGTCCTCTTTGAAGCTCCTTCATGACAAGTGTTTCTGTGAAAATACAGCAGCAGATAAACTCCCAGCAAAAACCTCCTGAACAACAACAACAACAACAACAACAATAATAATAATAATAATAGTTAGGATTTATATAGTGCTTTTCTGGGTACACCATTTCACCACTAGATGGCGCCAAATCTTAAATTTTAATCTTAAACACTGCTTCTTTAATTAAAAAATAATAAAGAGAAGACGAGGGCTTTAACAGGATTTTAAAGTATTTTTCTGTGAAAATACTCAGATTCTTGGATATTGTTTAGGTTTATTGGTAAACAGACTCTGCAGTGAAACTATACAGCTTCAGTTCACTGAGATCTGAGCTCGAACTTCACAGATTTGTCCTCAAACAGGAGACGTTTACACCACCTGGTGGACATTTTGGTCAAAACCAAACACAGAGACAAAAGACAACTACAACAGACTCAAAATAACTACAATGTCACAGAAAGCAACTACAACAAGATTTAAAATGACTACAGAGATATTTAATATTTCTACTACACAAAATGAGTTCAAAGAGATGGAAACCAACCACAAAGAGACATAAAGAGGCACAAAATTAACACAAAGTGATACGAAATGACTTGAAAAAGATGCAAAACTACGATTAACACACACAAAACGACTTTTAGAGATGCAAAGCATTGACAAAGAGACACAACATGACCACAAAGAGATTGAGAGCAGCTATAAAAAGATGCAAAGTAACGATAAACAGAATCAGGATTACTACAAAGAGATAGACATCAACTACAAAAAGACACAAAAAGACTTCAAATAAATGCAAAGCAACCATAAAGAGACACAAAGCAAATATAAAGAGGCACATGATGACTACAAAGAAACACAAAATGACCACAAATATATGAAAATCAACTACAAAGAGAGACAAAATGACAACAAAGAGATACAAAATGACTAAAAACAGATGCAAATTAGCTAAAAAGAGGCACGAAGCAACTATAGAGACTCAAAATGACCACAAAGATGCAAAATAACTTAGAAGACACACAAAGCAGCTACAAAGAGACACAAAATGACCACAAATGGATGAAAATCAACTACAAAAAGACACACAATAACTTCAAAGAGATAAACTGCAACTATAAAGAGACACAAAACAACTGAAGAGATGCAAAGCAACCACAAACAGCCTCAAAACTACCACAAAGAGACACAAATAAACTTCAAAGCGATGAAAAGCAACTACACAGAGATGCAAAGAAAGAAGAGACAGAAAATGACTTTAAAGAGATGCAACAAAAAGACTCAAAATTCTCCTTCCATTCCCGTCTGCTGTCTGTTTCTCGTTTTTTTCACTCCGTATTATTTAATCATGTAATTTGTAACATCTTTAATGACTAGAAATGTCTTGTTTTGGGGCATTTTGTCATACGGTTTGGATGAAAATGCCCACTAGGTGTCGTGAGAGAGTCTTTTATGATGGCTGATATTTGATGACTTTAATTTTGTGTCAATTACTAAATGTTTCCCGAGCTTTTCTGTCAATGAGAATAAAATATCACAAACATTTACATTTAACACCAGATTTACAAATGTTTAAACGTTAGAAAAATAAAATACAGTATTGTCTTTTGAAAACTGATGAGTTAATTATTTTCAGAAAAATTCTTCATAATTGTTCTAAAAAAACATTAAAATGAAAATAAAGGATTTGGTGCTTAGCCTAATTTTTTATGTAAAATGTAATTGTTAATCAGTCAAAACAACACTAAAAGTAACTCATGAGTCATTCACCAAAAAGACAATTAAGTCATTTATTTTGCAGAGGATATAAAAAAGCTTTAAAAAAAAACATGCAAAAATTCATAAAAATGTAATACTTTCAACCTTAAAGAGCAAACTGAACCTCTGTTCACAACTCCCCATGTTCAAATTACTCTAACATGTTTGAATAAAGGTTTTGCACGAACAGTAACACAAACTATGACAAATATATATATATATATATAAATGGAAATAAACAGAATTGATAATATCAAGTCAAATATAACAGCTTGAAAGAAGTGCAGCAGAGCAGAAGTGCAAAGCAAAGTCTAGATAATAATTATCAGGCCTCTTTTAGGAAAACCATAGCTCATTATCGGCATGTGTAAGTATGTGTTTTTCTTTTATTATTATTTAATGGTGGTCCATTTCTACGTTTCTGAAGGTGGTTTTCCTGAAAAAACAAGGGCTTTTTCTAGCGAGCTTCTGCTGCTTTTCCTGGAGCCTATTACTGTGTTTCCAAAAGCATATTTAACTAACCAAACCCAAGCGATCCTTATGCCTAAACATAAACACGTTAACCAAAGCATTGCTAAAATGTAAGGAAACGTTACATTTTAAAGTATCCAGCCAATAGTAATGTACCAATATAAAGTACGTGTAGTTTGCAGAAACGTATAATGCCGACATTTAAACTGGCAGCTCTTAAAGGCAAGTATTTAATAGGTAGCCCACGAAGGGCTCCGAATATAAAAATATGAGCTTTAAATAAATTTTTAATGTTACAGGAAGCCTGCGCAGAGCAGCTAAACCTGGTCTGATGTGCTATCTTATTTTGAATAAGCTAAAAAAAGTGCATAACAATAATCAACTGAAAGTCAGATTGAAATAATGTTACGAGAAACTTATTCAGCTTCTTTTCTATTTTAAAAGTCGCACTTTAGCTGTTTCCACAGTGGAAACTTCACTTTGTTAATGCAGGACTTAAAGCTTGGATCTCGGTGTAGGATATCACTAAGTTTAAGTCTAAGCGTGCACAGACTATTTAAATGTCTGCACACATTTAAACACTCCAGCAGGTCTTTCTCCGAAAACTTTCTTCACAGGATTTTTCAGATCTGCTGAATGAGCAGCGACTCGGCGTTTAGCGAGTTTCAAACGGCTCACGGGTACCGAATATCTTGCTAACATCAGTGATGTCAATTGTTTTTTTTGAACTGTGAGTCATAAGATTTTAGTATTATAAGCCCTTTTTACATCGTCTGTTAAAAGCGGGAATATCGCGCTGAATAAAAGGTACGATCGCAGAATGGGGGGACAGAGTTGTTTCGCTTTTAAGATCCCACGAGAGGTAGTAACAGCACCATTGTTAGTGTTTACAAAGCACTGCTGACGTTTACGTTATATCTAACACGAGAGGCTAATACTGTTGTGTTAAACGTCAACGTCACTTTTGGATCCACGATGCCAGCATGCTATTCAAAATTTCATCCATTTGGTTCTGTGTAAAAATGCAAAGGCGGCATGAAGAAGGGACCTCTTAGCATCTCTGTAGCACCATTTCTGTCTAGAAAAACAGGTTTACGGGGCATCCGGTGGCTCAGTGGATAGAGTGGTGCGCCATATACAGAGGATGTATCTTCGCTGCAGTGGCCGCGGGTTCAATTCCAGCCTCGACCCTTTGCTGCATGTCACCCCCTTTCTCTCTCCCCCTTTCACGCTCAAACTATCCTGTCCATTAAAGGCAATAAAAGCCAAAAAAAAGGGTTTACTTTCTTACTTCTCAGTGGTAAATGTTTTCACCCAAAATTTTAAAGAAAAAAAAATTAAGAAGAAAAAAAACCAAAAAAAACCCCTGTCCAATAAAAAGTGCTCAGAATTTTTAAAGAAAAAAACTGCTAAAAAACTCCAAAAGTTTTTTCTTTTTTAAAAAAAAATCATCAAAAATTTAAAAAAGGAAAAAAAGGAAAACTTTTTTAATTCAAAGACCAAATCACCAAAGAAAGAAAGAAAATGTAAAAAAAAAAAAAAAAAAAAAAATGTAGAGATGTTTAAAAATCAACGAAAACTAAATTTAAAAAAGTCAAAAAGTTTAAAAGAAAATAAAATCGCCAAAGGTTTTTAAAGAAAACATGCCTTCCATGTTCAGGCATTAAACTTTAAATGGCTGTATAAATACAAGATACAGCCATTTAAAGTTGGATCATTGCTCCTCATTGGAGCAAAAATTAAAAAAAAATGGAAGTCCATTCCCAATGTTTAAAAAAAAAAAGGACATGCCTCCCTTTTTGCCCCCCCCAATCATAAAAATCCTCCAAACCCTGTTCATGATCAAAAGTCTGTCATTTCGTCCATGATTATTCTTGACGAGATGTTCAAGTATTCTGTTTACAGCAACGGCTCCGAATCTTCAAAACTAGTTTGCCGAACAGCGTAGCGGTTATCACATGAGGCTATGGTGGTGTGTCTGCGTTGAGGCTTGTTTGAACGAGGTCGAGACATGGACCCGCTCATCGAACGGACCACCTGCGTTTCCTCTGAAGGGGGGGCTGAGGAAGCGCCACCCTTTGGCAAACGTGTAGGACTGCTGTGGTTGCGGCTGCTTTTTTGGATGGTTTGAAACGAGACGGCGCGTTTCTGAGGAGAAGTTGAGAATTGTGGACGGTTGCTGTCATCTGAGGGCGCTGGTTTGGGATTTTTGTTGTGTAGAAATGGATCTGAGGATGGGTTCGCTGGTTCTGAGACGTCTGTTGAGGATTTAGGACTTTCGTTAAATGTAGTTTGGCAAAGCTGGCACACAACAGGAATCTGCTGAGCTCGGAGGTCCTTTAGTTGTTCAGTTAGCTGGTGGATGGTCTCGTCTTTGACCTGAAGAGTCGACTCCAGTTCACTGATACTCGGATGCTCAGTGGGGACAATTACAGAAAAATCAGCCTGATTTCCCAGGTTGTGACCTTCAGCATTGCTGCACATTGGACTTTGTGGTGGCTGCATTTTAGGACTCTTTTCTGTGTGAATACAAAAAAATGATAATTTAGAAAGAACGAGTTTCCATCTCCTCTAAACAAAAAAAAGTAGAACTGACTTACTGAAGTTGTAGCCTGTCTTGTATAAGAAGATAATTAATGCGCATAATCCAATTATAACAATGATTAACACAACAATGATGGCGGTGAGTGTAGTGCAGGATGTTTCCTCTCTCTCTTTCCTCCTGATGCACTTATCTGAAATCAGAATCAAGATTACACAGAAATAAGTACATTATATTATATTTCAGAAATTTTATTAGATATTAGACCAAGTAAAAATCTGTTGTCAGATTATTAAAGCTGCTTTTTTAGTGCCTTTAGCATGAACTCTCAGTCACGCTTATTGTAGTCATTATTATATATTATAGTCAAGGGAATCTCAGCTAATCCTCAGATAAGAAAAAATCAAATTCTGTTAGACATTTAAATATGTGTAGCATCAAATTGACCTTTGACATTTTGGGTATAAAACATCACAACTTTGTCGTTTTATCTTATTAGACATTTGTGTAAAATTTTGTCACCATTAGTGTATGAATTTTTGAATTAAGGGCAAAAAATGTGTTCTGTGAGGTCGCACTGACCTTGACGTTTGTGCCAAATTCTAAGAAATTTCCTCAAGGCGTTCTTGAGACACCACATGCACAAGAATGTAATGGGCGGGGTCACGGTGCCTTTTGACCACCAAATTCAGTTTATCCTTGAGTCAAACCGTTTCAAACCGAGTCAGACGTTTGCGCCAAATTTTGAGAAATCTCCTCAAGGTGTTCTTGAGATATGGTGGTCACAAGAGTGAGACAGACAAAGGTACCTTGACCTTTGACTTCTTACGTCCAAAACTGAATAAGTTCATCATTCAGTCTAAGTGGACCTTTGTGCTAAATTTGAAAAACGTCCTTCATGTTGTTCTTGAGATTTTGTGTTCACAAGAATGCAACAGACGATGCAATAAATCATAAAAAACACTCACTGTTGACTCAAACTGGACGTTGGTGCCAAATTTGAGCAAAGTCCTTTAAGGTGTTCTTGAGATATTGTGTTCATGAAAATGGGATGGCTTTATAGAAAACCCGAAAACATAATGCCTCTGGCCACTGCTGTTGGCGGCGCAGAGGCATAAAAACCCCAAACTGCGCTGAGACGAGTTTTTACTTGCAGATACAGAATATAATGTTTTGATTATTGCCCCATTTTTAAAGCAAAACTGTAATTGGCTGACAGGTAGATCGTTAAAACTCCAGCGTACCTGGTATAATAATCTCTGCGAGCCTCATCTCGTTTATTTTAGGTTGGTGAACTCTGCAGGTTACCCTGGAATGAAAAGAGGTCAAGTTTTAGTTGAATTTAACTGTTGCATTTGCGAAGAAAAGCGATAGACTTCGAATATATACATAACACAGAAATATCATCTCTTTTTGTGTTTGTTTAAAGTTTGACTGTCGCTTTATTATGTTATGTACGGTAAATACATCAAATAGGATAAAAAGTTTGAGCATTAAACTGAAATCGGACCTTTCGGCAGTCTGCACAGTCACTTTCCTTGTGGCTGTAAAACAGCCCGTACTCGGATCAGTCTGAGTGTTTGCATCACTGATGTCTCCCTGAATGCCCAAAAATGTTATCTCAGGCTCCGGGAACCAGCAGCTCGCTTCACACTGCAAGGTCACTTCATCACCTGCAGCTGAAACCACGGAGAGTTTTGGCTCCGAAATGGCAACTACAAAAAACACAAGTTATCCATTATGTACTGTGAGTTATCCATCCAATATTTCAGACACTATAATGCATCTAAATAGCTTTTCCAACATAAATAAAGGTTTCAGACATACCAACAAAAAGCTCGACCGTTGCGATGACTCGGGGCACGTGCTTGCATACGAATTTTCCTGCATCAGACAGCTTCGTGTTGGAGAGCCACATCGAAAAGTTTCCCTCGTGCACTTTATTCAAGATGAGGTTCGTCCTGTGGTAGAAGGCAAAATGCTTCTCCTGGAAGGTCTCGCAGCCGTGCCGGTACACGAAGGCCATCTTTACATTCACACCTTGGTGGGACCACTCTACTGTTGGGTCATCGTCGCTGTAAGGGCTGCTGCAGGGCAGCAGGACCGTTTGACCAACAAAGACCTGGATCTTCACTGGTGCAGAGCCCTCTGACACTTTTCCTACCAGTTTAAAGAGAAACACAAAACATGGGGATGGTTCCATTCATCAACAAATCCAAAGAAAAAAACAAAACTAAGGTCGCAAATTCTAAGCACTTTTCTTAATCGATTAATCGGTAATTGTTTAATCTTCAGTTAAAGGTCACAGCAACATATACACAGCCTATTCACATAATCGATTCGATTTCACATGTTAAATTCATAACGACTGATTATTTTGTTCATAGATTCATCATCCTGAGGGAAACATGAACAAATACAATGGAAATCCATAGTAGTTGTTTAAAAAAATCATTTAAAATGACAAACGTGGACGTCATTGTGATGCATGGTAAAAGGTCAGGGGATCACTAAGGTTTGTAGACAATTTCACGGGAATCCTTCACGTCAGTCTGGGCTAAAAGTGATGAGTCAACGTCGTGAAAATGAAAACAATGAAAATACAGACATTGCACAATCATGGGCTTTTACATGGTCAGCTGATGTAAGTTTGAATAATTCTCAGAGCTGTAAAGGTCAGTGTTACGTGACAACGTCCAGTGGTTCTGCATTTTTGCGAAGTTGAATTTCCGGATAGACCCTGCTGTACATCTGTGAAACGATGACGGCCACCTCTCTGTGACCGACTGAACATGCAGGATGTACTTCAGTGTTAGAAACCTCCTCAAGATTTGCCAAGAACTCACTGGCTTCTGTAATTTCTTTCAAAAACACGTAAAAAATCATCCAAAATCTAAAAAGTCTATCTATCTAAACACACACACACACACACATACAGGCACACACACACACACACACACACACACACAAGCCATTTTTACGTCGTTTTCCTGTTTCTTTTGTGTTTTTTTGTTCTTCTCCTTTTCTGTCTTTATTCTTTTTCCGTATCTTCATCATTACTTTTTCATTATTACTTTTTTGTGTTTTTTTATTTACTTTTTTATTTTTGTATTTTTACACTCACTTTGGCCACTCACTTCCGTTTTTCCACTTCCCCTAACCACTTCCCCTAACCCTGCACGAATCTGTAATTGTGTATTAAATAATTTTTGGGAGTGATCACTGGGATAATTTAGCCCAAATTTGACCTGTCTAGGTGTAGTGGTTTTTGATCTGGACCTGGTTTAATGTGGTCAACATGTGAAAAAGACTGTGAAATCTTTCTTATTTTTATCTTATTTTATGCTGATTATTATTACTTTTTTGTGCTTTTTTTAATTTACTTTTTTATTTTTGTTTTTTCACAAATAGATTGATTGATTTTATAGCTTTTAAATTGTGCTTAAAATAATAATTAGTGAGTCTGGAATAATCAAGTTCAGATTTGACCTGCTGAGTAAACTGTAAAGTAAATAACTTTGCACAAACGAAACAATGAAATGAAATACCATAATCTACATAACACAAACTTAACACAATGTACACTCACTTTGGCCAACTTCTGTTTTCTGCCCCACACACTTGCGCAATCTCTTTAAAACAACCAGAAACTTTTACAGAAATTTTATCAACACATCAACACAAACTTTCAATCATTATAAAAAGTCATTTTTATAATTCGCTGTTGCACACATTAAATAATAAAAGAACAAAACAAATATGGATACGTACCTCTGAATTTACCTGCGCAACAAGACATCAGGGCAGCGAGCAGGAAAAGTGGAAAAATCCTGATGCAAAAACATCCAAACAAACTTATCGATCTATAAGCGGTGTGAAAAATCTTAAATTCAGGATCCGGATTCATGTTTGACAGAGAAATGCTCCTCAGAGCTCAGTGTAGTTTATCCGGAGCTGTGAGGTGATGGCTGCTAGCTTTAAAGAGGACTCAAGGTCACGAGACAGGGACAACAAAACCAAAGCCCCGAAGACGAAGAAGGAAGTATGGGAGACCGTCTTTGGGTGTGTGCGCGTGCGTGTGCGTGCGTGTCAGAGAAAGTGTGTCAAAGTGAAAGCACAAAAAAATAAACACAACACGCGATGTCAAATTAAAGTTGAAATCTTAATGATAATATTGAAAAAAATGTGATTTTAAAGGTTTAATCTGCAGCATTTTTGTTTTTTGCAAACGCGCTCACAAGCAAAAGCTCTCGCAGTATTTGTACTTTTTTTAAAGCGCTGCTTGTTAAACTCTGACACTTTGTGACTTTTAATAAAGCTCTGACTTCACCTGAGTACAGAGAGGAAAAACACCCAAAAATGTCCCAAAAAATGAGACAAAACAGCGCGGAATCTGCAGGAAATGACACCAAAAACACTGAAGAGGTGGATCAAAAGTGATGATTTAGAAGAAAAAACTGCAGTGATCAGAGGCGGACGAAGTACCTAAAAGTAATACTTGAGTAAAAGTACATGTGACCAGACAATGACTCTGATAGAAAGTTATTATTTGAGTAAATGTTTTAAAGTATTTCATATTTACTGTACTTAAGTACAGTGGTGAATTGTAATGAAAAAATACTACTTTTTAATGGTTAAGTATTTTTTGTGATTATCTCTACTTAACCTGAGTTTTTGTATTTTTGTCAAACTTTACTTTACTTCCACTACATTACCAAAATAAAAATAATGATTTTACTCCACTACATTACCTAAATAAAATAAGTACTTTTCCACATTTCTAAAATAAAATAAAATAAAATAAAATAAAATAAAATAAAATAAAATAAAAATAGTACTTTTGTTCCAAAACATTTTCTGTAAACATTTTAGTTACTTACGATAAAACAGGTAATGGTGAATGACAGAATTAGAGGGAGGAAAAAAATAGATTTTTTTGTTTAAATTAAAAGTAAAAATAGTTATCAAAAACAAGTGTAATTGAGTGATTTTTCTTACCAACGTGTACTTTTACTTTATATATTTAAGTACATTTTAAATTATCAAATTGCTTTTGATATTTTATCTTAAAATAATCATAAGAAGCCAAATATCAAATGGTTGGTAATTAGAATAAACCAAAACACATTAATTCACAGCTAACATGAAGACGGTGCATCAAAGCAGGACGTACGCATGAGGGTGCTGGTAAGAAAAAAAAGGGAAGTGCACATCTTCCGGATTTGGTCAAATGTGAGACTTTATTTGAGCTACAGCTGACGTCAGCATGACAGGTGACGATGTTTCCAGTAAGCAGGTTGCTGCAAAGAAGCCACGAATCACAAGATGCTTCACAAACATCTTCATCCGGGCAGCTGAGAACACTTCTCCACTTTTGTTCCTGATTTATGATGTTTAGTAATGTCCAGAAAAGTGAGTAACAGTACTTCATTTTACTGCATAAAATATAAGTGTTTAAAATAAAAAATACATTTTTTTAAATGAACCATATCTCCATTTTACTAAATAAAGATATCAGTGGTGTTACAATTAAAAAAAGAGTATTTCTCTATTTTACTATATCAAAATATTTCAAAAATATTAAAGATGTTTAAAATATTTTGCAAAATAAAAACATTAATGGTGTTTAAAATAAAAAAAGTTTTTTTTTACTAAATTCTGTATTTTACTGTATAAAATATTAATCGTGTAAAATAATAATCAAATTTATTTTTCATAAATTTATTGTATTAAGTTATTGTAATATTATTGTCCACATTTGTGTTTTTGTAATTTGTAATTTACCCATTTTACTGTATAAAATGTTTAAAATAAAGAATCTTTTTTTATTGATAGAATTAAATGTTTTACAGTTACAAAAGAGACGCTAAAAATACTGCATTTTTAAAATCTTGACACTTGAAATCTCAAACACTGCTCTTAAATACAAATTAAACTGAAGTATTTCTATTCTGTGTAGCTATATACTTCCTAATACCTCATCACCTAAACTAACAGAAAACTCTTTTACTTGTATTTGTATGATACTGTGAAGTGTACTTCAAACATGATGTACAGATGTTTTTATATGATGCAGTTTATTTATTTGAATATACTGTATTTCTATTCAATTCCATTTTTATTGTATTAAATTGACTTTTTTTCTGCCATACATTTTAAACAGATTTGGTTGCTAGATCAATTTTTTGTATTTATTTTAATTTGTTAATTTTCATGTTTATTTTACAAAGTTGAGTTTTTTCTGATATAACATTGACATTTTTAACCATATATTTTAGACTGATTTTTTTTTTTTAGTATCTATGTATTCTTCTTTATTTATTTTTATTTGTTCATTGTATGAAACCATTTTATTTTCAGATTTTTATTGTATAACTGACATTTTTTACCATATATTTTAGACTGATTTGATTTGATTGATTTTTTTTTGTATCTATATATTCTTCTTTCTTTATTTTTATTTGTTTATTGTATGAAGCCATTTTTATTTTCAGATTTTTTTTCCTGAAAAAATATTCTGTCAACACATTCTCCCGTCTATAATTTTGTACCATTTCTTTTGCAAAGACATTTCTTAGTGCAAGCGTTAAAGGGTTAAAATAAAGACTGAAACACTGAAATGAATGAAGAATCCTGCAGAGTGAAAATCAGCAGGAGGACTTTCTGCTCGTTAGCTTTAGGTGGAGATGTTTAATTAACCCCGACACGCTGACAGTATTGTCTCATGGCGCAGCAGCAGGTGCGGAGGCGGCGGAGCTGCGATCTGCGTGTTGGACCCCTCTTTCTTTGTGCGGGGAGCACAGCTGCACGCCTGCAGTCACGACATCCTCGCTCAGAAAATAATGTCAAGTTATGTCACGATTAAAGCGTGAGTCATCAGTGGCAATAAAAGGTCACTATTTAAAAAATAAATTGTGAAAATGATACTTTGTTGCAGCATTAATGCTTTTTGACTTAATGCTGGAAAAAGAAACAAAATATCATTTCTCTTTTAAATGTGTAATATTACAAACAAGCTAGAGTTGTTTACTTTTTAATTTTTTTTGCAAGTTTTTGCTTGCACTGCAATTACGACTTAATTTATACCGAAACACTCACATCAAGTGTTTTGTTTGCAGTCTGACATTTAGGGTGTTTATTTTTCCACTGACTCAAAGTGACGGCATGAAGGGTGGCGGAGACGCTTTAGCGGCCTCATTAACATTTGAGTCACTTTGTGTCATCAACAACACGACAACAGCACGCAGGACTCACAGTGGGTCGTAACGGATTACAAGTAAACAGGAGAATGTAATCAGATTACAAAAGTACAATCAGAAATGTTAGATTATATTGTCTTGGCTAAAAAGCTGCTGGAAAAATAGCCATGAGTCCCTAAAAACAACCAGAACTGGCGGCTAAAAAGCTGCTGAGACACAGTGACTGGCCCCTGAAAATCCCCAACATTATGGGGCTAAAATTTGCTGTAAAAACAGCCTCAGGTTGCAAAAAAACATTGAGGATTGGGAGCTAAATAGCTGCTGAAAAAGAGCAACATGCTGCTAAAAAACAGTGTTTTGGGGCTGAAAAGCCACAGAGAAAACAGCCACTGAATCCCCAAAATAACCCACGTTTAGAGCCCAAAAGTTTGATGAAAAAAAGGAGAGACCTTTAAAAAAACAATACACTTTTGGGCTGGAAAAGCGCCTGTGGCTGCAATCACGAAAAAACACTGTCAGGGCTGAAAAGCTGCCCAAAAACAGCAACGAGTCCCCAAAAACACACACCTGGGGGCTAAAATGTGCCCTGGGTCACTAAAAAACACCCCATTTGGATGCTGTTGGAAAAACAGCGACAGATCCCTAAAAACACCCACGTTTGGAGGCTAAAAAGCCACAAGAAAAACGACGACAGATCTGTAAAAACATCTGTTTATAGAAACTAAGAAGCTGCTGGAAAAACAGCTAAAAAACAGCGGTTTGGGGCCAAAAAGCTGCTCGAAAAGAGCTTGTGGTCTCGATAAAATCAGCCACATTTGGGGATAAAAGAGTGAAATCGGATGGAGCGGCTGCAGCTCATCACCACTGACAGAAATAAAGTGATTTGTTGCCAAACAGAAGTCAGATCCTGGAGTTTTTTGTGTTACAGGAGCAGATTTGATGACCTTATTCAGTCCGGTGACACTCCTCCTCTCCTCCTCTCCTCCTCCTCTCCTCCTCTTCACCTCCTCCTCCCTCCCTCATCGCCACCAATCACGTCCTTTAGTTTGCTGGAGGATGAGGAGGGTTTGAGGATGAAGACGTCTATTTATCGGCTGGACACGTCCTCCTCAAACAGTGATGACGCTCTGATTCATCCTCTGACTTGTTGAATTTGGGGTTTTTGCAGCGTTGTCGGTGTTCAGAGGAGGATCTGGGATTTTGAGGTGGAGATGTTTCGCTCTCAGCTGCTTCTGTTGGGTTTTTGGTCGTCTGTGCTGCTGGTGCAGGTCGGCGGCGCGCCGCGCAGAGACGTGCTGACTCTGAGAGCGGACCTGACCGACGACAGGGTGAGTGACTGAGCTCCGATCAGCGGTGGAGGATCAAGTATTCAGATCATTTAAGTGAAAGTACTTATAGAAAACTGCAGAAATACTCTGTTACTTCAGTTATGAAGAATTATCAGGAGCAAGTATTAAATTAAAAGTACCCAAATACGGAAAATTAAAAAGTTAAAACAAAAAAAATTAAAATAAATAAGAAAACAACCTCAATGTTGATCAGAAATTGTTACCAGTTAAGGATGGCATTTGTTTGGGACGGCTATAATACCCACTTTATTTATTTTCTCATTTTTAGATATTTATTTATCTATTTATTAATAAAGTAAGGACGCATTATCAGGAGCATGGAGTATTTTAAGTACCCAATATGGAAAAATGTAACTTAAAATTCTTCTTCATCATTTTTATTTTTATTTTTCACCCTTAGGTAAAAAAAACTAAGTAATTGAAAACAAAAAAAAAATCTTGAAATATCTAAAATAAATAAGAAAATGACTTTAATGTTGATCAAAACTAGTTTCTAATTAAGGAGCAGCAAGATGAGAGATATAATATCCACAGTTTTTATATTCTTATTTTTATCTGCTCATTTTTCCATGTCACGCCTGAGATGTTTTGGTTTTCCAGTTTGTGTTTTATATTTTGTTTTGTGAAAATGTTAACTAAGTAACATATGTAAGTATTATCGGGAGCATGTACTTAAAGTATTTAAGGTAAAAGTAACTAAATACAAAAAAAATAAAAGGTTTAAAAAAAAAAAAGAAGTACCCAATAAGGAAAATGAAAAAGTTAAGATAATAAGAATTTAAAAAGAAAATCCCTAAATTTTAAAATAAATAACAAAACAAAATGTTGATGGTGAGGGATATAATAGCCTTTTTTTTCTTAATATTAACTACTCTTTTTTTTTTTTATGTCCGAGCTGTTCTGTAAAAGTGTTTCTGAAGTAAGAAAGTATTATCAGGAGCATGTACTTATTTAAAATGAATCGTAGCAAATACAGAAAATTAGAAAAAATAAAAAATTAATAAATAAAATTAAAGCCCCAAAAAAGAGAAAAAAATATTTTAAATAAATAAAACAATGGTTAGGATGGTTAGTGGAGTTGGGGAGGGATGTAACGCCCACTTTTTTATTTTTAATTTCATAATTTTAGCTGCTGATTTTATCATATCATGCATAAGCAATTTTGTCAAGTTTTTTTATTATATATGAAAAATGTAATAAATATATTCATTAAAAATAAAGTTAATAAAGTAAATCTTTATTTGTAAAGTGATGAAACTTGTTAGATAAACTAAAAGGTAAAATACTTTCTCCTGAAAAGGAGTGTATGTAAGTATAAAGATATTAAAAATAATGGACTTAAGTTCAGTACAAGTACCTAAAATTTGTACTTAAAATACTTGAGTACATGTGCTTAGTTACTCTCCAACACTGGTTGAGATATTGTGTTTAACAGGCTTCGGTTTCGTTCCCGTTCTGTCCTCCGTCAGGCTCTCTCACAGCTGCTGATGCTGAAGTTTGTGTCTGAACTGACGGAGGCGAGAGGAGACGAGATGCTGCCGGAGCTGAAGGAGGAGGAGGAGGAGGAGGTCCGAGAGGAGGTGATGCGGCGACATCTCCCCCTCTCACACAGAGAACGCAAGGCGGGCTGCCGCAACTTCTTCTGGAAAACGTTCACCTCGTGTTAACGCAAGAATAAAGCTGCTCAAGCTGGAGTACTTTTGATTTTCAATGTACTTTTTAAGGAGAAATGAATCCGTGTTTGGTGAATTTGTTGTAATTAAATAATTTCCTGCTGATGCCACATGCATGAGTGTAATATGAAACATGATAAAGTTTGTATATTTTGAGGTTGCAGAGATGCACACGGTGTCAAAGGCAACATTTTCTGATTTAAAGGGTAACTTTAAGCTGAAGGGGTAAACCTATGACAAGCACCTTTAACCCTCTGAAACCTGATTTCTTTCAAAAAATGGGAAAAAGGCAATGAGCATCAATTAAAGAAATGATGCAAAAATATGCAAAAAAAGTTTAAGAAAATTGCATTAAAAAACGGATGAAAAACCCCCAAAAGACTGGGAAACAGTGCTTAAAAATTAAATTAATTTTGTAACATAATTTTAAATACAACAATGGTGATTATAAATGTAATTTTAACTCGCTTTTTTTCCTTTTATTCCCCAGACATTTTTAAGTAATGCTGTTAATCTACTAATTTCTTGCAATTTGTTGAACATTTCCCACCAGGTAGCAATAATAATAAAAAAATATGATAAAAACATTAACAAAAAATCAAAAAAGTACAAGAAAATTACCAGATTACCAATTCTCAAAAGACCAGCAAACAGTGCTTAAAAACTTAGTCAACTTTGTAACATAATTTCAAATATAATAAAATAATTAGAAATATCGTTTTTCCCTAGCTTTTTTTTTTTTTTTTTAAACTTTTTCCTCTCGACATTTTAAAAATAATTTTCTAAATCTTTAAATATTTGGCAATTTCTGGAACATTTCTTGCAAAGCTGCTCATTGCCTTTTTTCTCCTCGTGTTTTGGAAGGAAATTCAAATTTTAAATACTTGTAAAAAGTGTCTGAGAAAGAAAAGAGATGTTGCTCCAAGTTTCAAAGAGTTAAGATGAGTTTATTTTTTTAAAGTTGGAGCTCTTTATATAAGGTTTATTTAATGTAAAGCGTAAAGGATCATGACATTATGTGTAACATGGATGCAGAGGAAACCCAAAATAACACTATTCTGCATGAGGTCCAAGAAACGCACAAAGTTATTATCTTGAATTTGTTTGTTTTTTTTTTGTTTGGTTGTTTTTGTGTGTGTGTGTGTGTGTGTGTGTGTGTGTGTGTGTGTGTGTGTGTGTGTGTGTGTGTGTGTGTGTGTGTGTGTGTGTGTGTATAGTGTTTGTTAGTGTGCCTTTACATGGACAAAATTATAGTAATTTTATCTTATTTCATTAAATTTATTTAGTGTTTAGTTCTGTTTATAAATGCATATTAACTCGAGAGGCTTTAAGATGACAAAAGATGTATATTCAAACTTTTTATGTCTTATTTTCTTGTAGTTTTCACAGTTTCTACTGACTAGAGACAAAATAAATCCTAAAAAAGACCTCTGCACGATGCATGGCTGCTGTTTCATTGGACCAGTTTGCACAAAAAGTGACAAACAAACCACTGACTTGTTGACATTTTAATAATGAATTTTTGTTACTACAACCTGTATTAGGAGAAAATCCACCCGTGTGTTCACATACTCTCCCGTTAATGTCACGACCTCGGTAACTTCGGTACCAAATGTCCTCCTGCGTCCTCTCAGAGTGAGTTTCGGTGGACAGAGCTGCTGAAGTACCGCGGGCTTTTTCTACAAGCTCCAATTCACAGCATTTCAAACCGAACACAGCGAGGAGGAAAAAAACGGACGACTGCAACAAAAACTAAAACTACGGGTCGGCACGGGTCGGGATTTTAAAAATGACACAACTGAGCGTGAGTGAAATGATAATCTCGATGGTAAAAAGCTGATTAATGCTACAAAAGAGTACTAGGGTCAGGCATAAGAGATAAAACTTCGAGGAGGAAGATTTTTAGTTTGCTTTTCGATAACGACGTCGAAATGTCGAGAAAAGTCAACTTCTCTGGTGCATCAGCACCATCTCTTCAAAGTCCTAAAACTTTTCAACGCGCTGTGGTTTTGTGCTAAAATAAAAATAAACTGATTCTAAAGTACAATTTCACCAGTTCATTTATACAATTTTCGTTTTTTTTTTGTTTGTTTTTTTTAGCAGAGGCAGCCATGGGCGCTCACACGTTCAGTTTGATTCTCAAAAGTTCGAACTTAATCTTGAAAAGTCAACTTTGTCATCGACATCTCGAATTTATTCTCAACATTTCACTTCATTTTCATCTCTTCTACTTTCTGATCAACATTTTGACCTCTCAAAATTATATTTTATCTTCATTCAGGACATTTTGAGTTTATTCTGGAAATACAATTTCAAATTCATCATAATCGTTTCCACTTTATTTTTGTCATTTTGAAATTATTCTCAAAATTTTGACTCTATTCTAAAAATGATAATTCAGCTTTGTTCCAGACATTTTGTCTTTATTTTTGTCATTTTGTCTTTATTCTCAACATTTTAATTCTCATTTTAAACTTCATGACTTAACACTTGTAGCAGCTTAAATAGGGGATTTATTATTTCATTATAATTCTTGGCATTTTGACTTAAATCTCGAAAATATTATCAATTGATTCTGGACATTCACTTCATTTTTGTCATTTCAACTTTATTCTCAACATTCTGACTTCATTCTAGAAATTAAATTTTTTTAATTTAAACACAATTTTTCAACCTTATTCTAGACATTTTCAGCTTTACTTTCTGCAGTTTCAGTTTAATCTCATAATTTTAAGTCAATTATCAAATTTTGATTTATTCTCAGAATGATATTTCAACTTTACTCTCGACATTTAAACTTTATTTTTGTGATTTCGACCTTATCTCTACATTTTGACTTCATTTTCAAAATGTTTTTTTAACTGTATTCAACATTTTGACATTCTTCTTGTCATTTTTTTTAATCGCTTTTCTCTAAATACAAACAAAAAAAGTCTTCCTCCTGTGATTTAATTTTTTTTTTGCCTGGCACTTTGAAAGTTCAGCATTGATGTAGAAATTCTGACTTATTTTCAGTAATATATATATATAAAAAAATCTCTCTTCTAATTTGTTTCTCTTACGCCTGGCACTAATAGTCTTCCATAGAACACAGTATATACATCATGATATAAATAAACAAGAGATGAAATATGCAACTCTGGGCTGTTTTCCATGATCCAAAAAACAAAAAAAAAGCAGAATTCACAAAGCCAGTTTCAAAAAAGGATAATTATGAAACTGAATGACATCCTTGAGATAAGGCTTTTAAATCTGTAGCCCTTTAAAGTTACACAAATACAAAAATCAGGACGGAAAGACGGACGTTAAACACAATCATAACAAATACTGAAGCTCCAAAGTGACAAATCGGCCCACGTGAGTGCAAGAACGAACAATAATCAAATCCCAGAGTGAAGAGTTATTTTCCAAAATCATAATGTTTTGAGGGAAAAAATACTTCAAATTAAATTCCACTTTTATTTTGCTGAATGTAAAGAGAAGTATTAAATTTACCCAAAATAACTTTAAATTGAGTATAATTTTTTGTTTCATCCTTTAAGTGACACAAACTCACGAGACCACACGATCGGATGTTTTTCGGCCACGTAAAGCGACCCGAACACCCTGTTTTCCTTAAACCGAAGAAAGCATTCGACTTCATCGCACCGTCATCTTCACCGTAACAGTCAAGTATCGACCAACAACAAATGTTAAACAAATGCAAGATTGTGTTTCGTAGACATTCAAAAAGTGTTATTCTGTATGATTTTTTAAAAAATGGCAAAAATCCTGTTATGAGCTTCGATTTAGCAACTAAAAAACATGATATTTCTGAGATGTACGAGAGATTTGTTCTAGCAAATACTGTACTAGCATGAAATAAAAGCTAAACGGAGAAAAAAAAAACGTCTGGGTTGTAACTACACATTCCTGTCGTCTACATTTCTCCTGCTACGAGGCTACTTCTTCACTGCACTAAATGCTACACGCTTTCCAAAACAGTTGGCAACAGTTTCATTGTCAAACCGAACAGGCCCGTTATGTACAGTCACAGTTGCTGCAGTATGTGCTTTTAAAATGCTCGTTTTGAGGCAGTTCTGCACTATGTTTTACAAAATGTACAGGTCCCATCCTTTAGAAGGATTAGACAAGCCTTATTATCATTTAGGCTGCTTCTCTGCAAAAAAACCTTCATTTTCAAGTCTAAATCTATGATATCCTTCCATATTTAAAGGAATATTTCACCACCCAGAATTACCATTTGCATACAATTTTTTTTGCCATTTTTGGATTCTTCATTTGTCATTATTTGAGGAAAAAATAATAAGAAAATAATGTATGTATGGTAACTCAGGGGGTGAGTGTATGGAGGCAGCTTAAGGCCTAAAGGTTTGGTAATTTTAGGAAAAAAAGCATTTTTTAAAATAAACTTTGAAACTGAAAGTTCTGGTAGTTTTGATCTTGAATCATAAAAAAAAAAATCAAAATATTTTCCAAATGAAAATAAGTGTAAAAAAAGGCTATTTTTAATTTAAATATAATTTTGATTTAAGGGAGGGCCCTGAGCATTTTTTATATTGCATGCGAAAAAATAAAAGGATCGGAATGAAAAAACAAAAAATGCAATTGAAAAAAATAAGATCAATTGTAGATGAGTGAAAAAAGTAAAGCGAATAATTAATTCAAATGACTATTACAATTAAATCTAAATTACATTTCAACTGAAATGAACTTATTTTTTAAATATAATATTTTTTATAATTTTAATTTTTTTTTTATATCCAACATCAAAACCTGAACTTTCAGTTTAAAATTATCATTATTATTATTTTTACATTTTTAAGAACACACCCTTTTGTCCTTGATCTGGCTCCATAAAATATTCCTTTATTTGTCTTCGACAGTAATAATAATGTGTGCGTTAATAGTTGAGCAGTACCGATGAAGTGTAGCCCAAACTGCCTGCAGGTCAGGTCACTCTCACACTGAACTAAACATGAAAAACGTGGCAGCTGAGTACCAAAACAAGGAAAATGGAGTAAACCGTGAACGAAAGGAAACTAATGAGGTGTCTGCTCCGTCTCTGCAGATGAATTACAGCTGGATACCAACAGAGGGAACTATTGCAACGTTTATGTCAACTCAGAGCAACCACGAAAAAAAAAAGCAAAAAAAAGCACCTCTGAGCGAAGCGGCATTTCCTGTCTGCGCCATCGATAAAGTGTGAATGCTGTGAGCGTGGAGAGAGTGAGAGGGCGGAGCGGGGAGAGAGGTTTGTTAGCAGTCAGTGGAGATTTTGGCCGAGAGGTCCTGGATGCGGCGAGCGCTGCAGCTCTTACACAAGATGTGGCCGTCCAGCGGGTAACAGCCTCGACCCTCCCCTTCAGAGGACAGCAGGAGACCACATTCCTGATGGACACAGTCAGTTTTTAGCTCGGCGCTCTCACGTGGACTCTTCCCATAAATATATGTAAAAAGTAACAAAACCAGCAAATTAGACGCACTCTCTAAATTAATTAAGTCCTTTGAATTTATTTTTCCCTTTTTAATTTATATTTTATTTCCTTTTAGTTATTGTTTTTTAATTTCTTTGTATTATTTTATGCTGACATCATGCGTCCTGCATCTTGCATTATTTGTCCTTTTTTTAAAAAATCTTTTTTCCTAACTCTATGCTTGTGTTCAGTAGGACTGTTTTGACTTTTCACTGTTGTGTCGCCGTCTATTTATCCCATTTCTGCTTTGCTTTGATTGTCAAAGGACTTTGAAAACTCTGTTTTTAAAGGTGCTATATAAATAACGTTATTATTTATTATTGTTGTGGTTTTTAATGTAGATTTTATGTGATTTAGAGATTTTATGAGCTATTGGATACAAAAAATGAATGAAGTACCTATCTCTAAACCACTTTAGCTTTTACTGTGTGGAGTTTGGATTAAATATGGTAGTTAAATCCTATTTTTTCCAAAAAAAGTTTGGGATTTTTGCACACATGTTGCATAAATTAATGTGTTATTAACTTTTTAAAATACCTAAGTACTTTTAAAGAGCTGCAGAGACCCTTTTAGTCAGTTGTGTGAAATTCAAAGGTCAATGGTAACTGCAATAATGAAGATGCAGCTCCTGTGATAGCCTTCTAAATGTGTAAAAACTATATTAAAAAAAAAGAGTTGCACATTGGTGTTACACTTTTACATCAAAACCCAACAGCAGGATTTAAAGATGTTTTCTTCTTAAAAATCTCCAAAAACTCGTCGGAAACTGTAAAAACCTAAAATCACTGTCGGATTTCCAACAGTCCTTGAACACATGAGGTGTTATGAACGTGGCCATAAAATACTTAAATATCACCAGAATCACTATCATGTGCATTATTTAGAAACCAAAGTTAGCTACTTGCTTTTACCAGATGTTTTAGAAAACATTAAACACCGTGCTCCTCAGGGAAGTCATGACTCAGCTGAGACCAACAGTTATGTGACAAGACTGAAGGCAAAACTTCAACAAACTGCAGAAGTTTCGCAGACGACCCTCACCATCTGAGATGGCGTTAACATGTACTGAACACGCACACGCCAAGACTGGTTACCTCTAATTGTCTAGTTTATTTTTATTTTTAATTTTTAAATGTATTTTTATTTATTTATCATTTATTTATCCTCCTTATTTTGACATTTGTATAAACTGGATGGGAGGGTTTGGGTGGGTAGCTGTGTAAATGACAAACAAGTGTGCACGTGTATTCGCACACCAAAAGATTATATTTAGAAAACATTAATAAAATTGCAAATAAATAAATAAACTGAGGTTTTTGCAAGTAGAACTTTTTTTTCCTCAGCAGCAGTTTGTGCAGTTTGAGTCGCAGGTTATATTGATCACAGCTGATAAGACCAGATCGAATGATTGAGAGAAGCAGCTGTTTGTGAGTGAAAGCAAACTTTTACACCCAGAGCGCAAGGAACACTTGCGCCTGACGTTGTGCTGCTCCGTCTGTGCCCAGAATACGCTCCACGCTCCGAGAGTGTGGTGCAACAAATAACCAGTGTACATATATTACAACAACACTCGTGATGATTGTCCACCTCCAGAAATAAAAAATCTAAATGTGGCAGCAGATGTTTTAATCATGACAGGCCACTACAAATAAATAATTGTGTGGGAAACCCCGCAAAAGGAAAAAGTATTTTTTGACGCCACGACATCATGCTATGGATCCTGAAGATGTAATTTAACGATTTGGCCGCTATGTCAATTTTGACTTTAAAGCCTGATGCTTTAAAGTTTCTTTCCAATATTGGTAACACTTTTGGGCACTTGGAAAATCTTCTTTTGGTTATGATTTATGGCATTATAACTGTTACACTGCATTAAAGACCTGTTTTTGTGTAGTTTCAATAGAGGTGCAGGACTTTTATTTAATGGGCACAAAAACTGCCCTAAAATTGATGCTTTTTAGTCCTTCACTCTTCAATGAAAACTTGTATTTACTTGAAACTCTCAAACATGTCAAACATATTTATTTAGTATTTTGTAGTTTGTATTACCTCGTCCAGTCGACTCACCTCACAGACGTAACAGTTAACGTGGAAGCTGCGGTCCAGAGCTACGATCCTCACCGTCTCCTCCTGGCCCTGTTCAGGCATGATGGGCTCGCCACAAACCGAACAGCGAGGAGCGTACTTCCTGTGTCAGAGAACAAGCGACAGCATTTACAGTCAGTGCCTGAAAGTGAGAGTAACATCATGGTGTTTTTTAATGCCTTGAAATTACTTCATCAAATAAACACTGGTGAGAAACTGAAATATTTCCTCAAATTACAAGATAAATTCACCAATATACGATCAAGATGAATTGACTTTATAAAATATGCGAAAAAGAAGACTTTACGTGTGCAAAGTTTTGTTTGGCACCAGCAATTAATGCCTCTGAAATGTGGCCACTGAGGAAGGCACACGATAATATTCATTTGGAAATTTTAATGTTTTTCTGTGTAAACAAAAAAACAAGTCACAAGTAACACAAGTTCACTTTTTTCTGTTATTTTATTTAAATAATTTATTCTCTCTTTATTTGGGACATTCTTCCACCTTTTTTCTATGTTATTTTTTTTAAATTAATTTATTCTCTATTTATTTTGGACATTTTTTCCACTTTTTTCTTTGTTATTTTACATAACTAATTTTTGACTTGAACTAATTTTTTCACTTTTTCTGTTATTTTATTTAACTACTTTATTTTCTCTTTATTTGGGCCATTTTTCTCTTTTTTTATGTTATTTTATCTAACTAATTTATTCTCTCTTTATTTTCTATTAATAGAAAAAAAAAACAAAAAACAAAAAAAGTCTTTAACGTACCTATGAAAGTCATCTATGCAGTGTATCTGAGAGGTCGCGTCCACGGTGAAGGGCACCCCGTCCAAGCAGCAGTTACACACCACACACGTGAAGCAGCGAGGGTGGTAGGCCTTCCCCATGGCCCGCAGGATCCGGTCCAGGATGGGTTTGGAGCACTTTGAACAGCGCTCTAATGTACTCTGATGAGAAAAGTGGAAACGTGTTTGGATCAGAGGAGGAGCGACAGAAAAACAGAACAAACCAGGAAATATAGAAATATAAATATGTAGCAACAACTGCAAGGGATAGTGTTTTGATTAAAGGGATGGTTTGGATTTTTCTTTTTTTTCTGGCACGTTTGTGATACAAAATGTGACACACCGGTAAAAAAATAATACTCGACTGCTGCAGAGCTGTGTGCACAACCCTGGTCTACTGGCAATGAGAAAAAGTTTAATCTTTAACAGGTTTTACCACAATTAGAAAGACATGCATAGATGCACTAATATTGCCTTTATTAGCAAAGGGAAGAACTTCTGAAACCCTACGAAAAGTGGTTTGATTTCTTTAAAAAAAACCAAACAAAAAAAAACCCAAAACATGAGAAATTGTTAATAAATATGATTTAAAAAATATGGAATATCTGACAGAAAAATACATTTTATATATTTATTTTTTTATTCTTAAAATGAAAAAAAAATTTATATATTTTAAACTACACAACAAAAATAAAAAAAATATAATTTTTTTTTTGCATTTTTCAGGTACTTTTTTTACTTTTAATGTTTAATTTTGGAGATAATTTCTTGTCAAGCTGTTCATCGTCTGCTTTCTGTGTTTTTTAAAGGAATAAAGCTAATTTGCTCAGGTGTAAAAGTGTTTAAATATTCGAAATATAGCATACACTGATTTTTTAGGGGGACATTTTATTTTTGTGCCTTAAATACACGTTGCTGCTGCCCAGCCGTTGTCTTTACTCACAATGTAACAACTCTCGCAGTAACTCTTCTTGTCGAGGGCGTAGAACGGTTGCCCCCGGAGACGGGCGTGGCAGGTGATGCATGTAAAACACTCCACGTGGAACACCTGCTCCATGGCGATGCAGCCGCTGCCATCGCCGACCACGTTGTCCCCGCAGCGGGCGCAGCGGCCTGAAAATCAGAATGTCACATATCTGAGTTTGTTTAATTTTAAATGTCAGAATGCATGTTCTGCTGTGTCAGATGTCATTAATGTAACGAGCAGCAACCGTACCGAAATAGTCCTCGACGGGGGGGTGGTTCATATCATATACCAGCTTCTTGGTGAGTCGATCCAGCTCTTCCTCGGGTCTGCTTGTCGCTATGCTCTGCTGGAAGAAAAGACGATACACGAATCACATGTGAAACAAGAAAAGACCTGAAATCATCTCTTTTATCACCAACTTCTTTCACTGCAAGGTTAATTTAATATTTAGGAATTTTAGGTTTGTAGTGAGAATCACAATTTTGTTTACTTAAATCTTTTTAATAGATATGATTTAAATCAAAATTTACTTTTTAAAAAAGATGTATTTCTCTGTACAGCTGCTTGTGTGTATACATGTAACATTCCTGTGTTTTTATTTAGCACATTAAGGGATCAGATGGAGTCAAGTGTTTTTCATGTCGCTGTCTTACAGTGAAAATATTCTTCTAAAATACAAAATTATTAAATGAAATGCAGTTATTAATTAGGTAGATGATGCAATAAAAAAGTTACATAAACTACTGTTATAGTAAAGTTGGATAAAATGCTGTTATAATATTAAATAAACTACAGTATAAAGTAAAAATAAAACACTTTCATAGTAACAGTCAGTATTGCTTTCCAGCTCCTCCATGTTTGTTTGTTTTGGTATGTTGCGTGGACGCCCCCTCGACCACGCAGACATCGCATCAGATAACGTAAACGAAATAAAAAATAGAGCATAATAAAAAAAAATAACTTTTTTTTCTGTCATCAGACAATATATCATGTCATATCGCACAGCGGTGAGTAACGGACATATAGACGATCTTTTCTGGCGTGAAGTATTCCTTTAATCTTCATCTATAGACGTGTCCCTCACCTTGCTGGACTGATAAGCAGGACTCTGCGCGGCCCCGGACCCCGTTTGATTATTCTCCATCCCTCTCTTGGACAGCGGGACCTGGTTCACTCTTCCTCCAGGTCCTGAGCCGCCCCCCTTGTAGGCCGCCTCAGAGTGCATCTCCTGAGCTTGTGGGCCGGGATGAGGAGGGTACCAGCCCTGCGGACTTGTCTGAGTCTGGGGCGGGGGGCGTGACACGTGCTGGCGAGGAGGGGGCGGGGTGTACGCCTGCTCAGCTTGTCTCCCTGTCTGGGAGTAGGTGACGGGCTGCGCCGTCTTGACCTGGACGCTGAACCGCGGCCCGGTGGGCGTGGAGGCGGTGGTGTAGGAGGCCGGGACGGGCTGAGGGTAGGGCTTGGGGGTCGAGCTGGAGTAGTAGTCCTGCTGGTGGGAGGTGGAGTACTGGGGGGACTGGTGCTCGCTGGGGTACGGCGGCGCCGGGTGGTACTGGCTCTGGGGGTGAGGGGGGTAGCCCATGGATGGTCGACCCTGAGGAGGGGCTGCGCTCTGGTGCGCGGGCTTGTAGTGATCCCCTGAGAGGTACTTGTTGTAAGGCACGTTGTCGTACAGCTGTGAGGGAACGAAAATCAACCAAATAATGAAAAATAATAAAATATTTTTAAAATAGGTTTTTCAGCACACATTCATGGACTAAACTTAATTCCATAAAGTCCCCTAAGAAAAACACTTATAGAAACTAATTTATTCCCACTGACATAAACACCTTAAATAAAAGACAATGATAACTGCGTCCACATAAACACTATGACATTTTGCACACAGGAGAATATTGTTATTTTTATTCAGTCTACATTTTTGTATTAGGTTTCTATTCTGGTTTTTTAAACACATTCTTTATGTTTATTGTTTGGGTTTGTTTTGTTTTGTGGAGAAAAGTTTCAGACGATTTCCTGTCAGGACAGACAATAAAGATTTCTGAATCTGAATTTGAATGACTTTTCAAGGAACCATAATAAAATTTTACGAGACCAAACCGAGATTGTTTTAAACATTTTTGATATTTGTTTTGTCTTTTAACACTTTTGGTAATTTAATGTGTTATTAAAAAACATTAAAAAATGTTTTTTTTTTGTGATTTTTTTTTTTTTTTTTTAGAAAATGTGCCTTTCAAAACCCCAGGGCCTGTTTTCTTTTCTTTTTTTTTTTAAATAGGGCCCCTTCTCTGCAATAAATTCTTGTTTTGTTGTTGGATTTTCAAATTTCCAACAGTCCTTAAAAACATTATGTGTTATTATACAGGTTTGTGAAGAAAAACTCCAGGCCTTTTCCAAAACTTTGATGCTTAATTTAGTTTTCCTACACTTTTCCATGCCTGGAAATTCCTAATTGCAAATTCCACAGCTTCTCGTGGTTTTCCATGACCGCAGGAACCCTGATACTTTCAGCAAAGTGTATGTTCTTACTTGTGCGCTGGAGTCCTGTGGGTGGCTGTCCAGATCAGCCAGCATACTGGTGAGGGAGTCAATCTCTGCATCGATTTTGGAGTGATAGCTCGCTGGCTTTTCGGGTCCACGGTGCTAAAAACACGACAACAAACGAAGAATGTTAATACAAACATAACGTTAAAATTGGCAGCTTGGAGAGGTCAAAATATAGGAACATAAACACAACTCAAGATGTTTATTATTATCACTGAAGCTGCAGAAAAATGCTCCCACCATCAGCTCGTAGCTGTCCATGTGAGGGCTCCAGGTGCGGTCTTCTTTGGGACCGTGGGGAGGGGGATAGTAGTGATCGCTTGACGAATGATGAATTGGCCCACCTTTAGGTCAGAGAAAAGACATCAAAAAATATATTTCAAGTCAAAAAAACCCTTCCAGATTCTTAAAAAACCCAAATAATTAGGTAGCTATTTCCTTCACTGTGCTCAAGGACTTCGAGGAAATCTAGTACAGACACAATTTTGGCAAATTAAATTGTCAGTTTATAAAAGTACGGATAAAATTATTGGTTGATTAATGAATCAGCTGACTGAAAGAAAATTAATTGCTAACTATTTTGACATTTAAGTCATTATGTCCTTTTTTTAAAAAATAATTTTGAGTTTAGGGAGTGTATTTCCTTTTTCTTAATTAATTTTGATTTTTTTTAATAACCTGCAAATAATTTTTAAAATAATTTGCAAGTTTTTTTTTAGATGCTCTTCTATTGTTTTTAAATAATTTGGTTAAATAATTAAATAATTTTGTTTTTTGCCCAAAGAATAAATACAGCACTTTAAGAAAACTCACTTTGGGGTTCTGGTCTACAGACTGGATATACTGAGGGCTTGGAAATAAGGAGAAAATCATGAAAACACTCAAAAATACACACTAAAACTAAAATTAATGACTAATGAGTCTAAACACACACTTTTAACTGTAATGAGGAAAATTATATTCAAGTTTGGATACATTAAAGTAAAACTGACCAAAAGCGAGACACATTTTATTTCAGAGAAATTTAAAAAGTAAATAAAAAATGCTGACACCAGTAATTGACTTTTTCTCACCTGTGGGTCCGGTAGCCATGTACCTGTTGGCCATCCCCCCTCCTCCTCCTCCTCCGTTCTGGTCATAGGGGCCGTATTTTGGCCGAAAGTCAGATGTCCCCTTCTTGTTGGGGGCCCTGTAGATGGCTGATCCGGCAGAGTGAGACATCTGGGGGACGGCTCGCTCAGGGCTGTCCAGAGTCCTCGGTGGAAGCCAGGTGGGACCGGACATGGCAGGCTTCTGAGATCAAAAAGAGAAAGTAGAATTACTGCATACTACATTTGTGTCAAATTTTGTCATTATAAGTGCATGAATTCTTAAGTTATGGGCAAAAACGTGTTTTGTGAAGTCACAGTGACCTTTGATCACCATGGTCTCATCAGTTCATTTTCGAACAAAAGTGGACGTTTGTGCCAAATTTAAGAAAAAAACTCCCTCAAGGCCCTCTTGAGATATTGTGTTCATTAGAATGAGACAGATGCAAGTTTCCAGAGACCTTTGACCACCAAAATCCAGCCAGTTCACTGTTAAGTATCAGTGGACGTTTGTGCAAAATTTGAAGAAATTCCCACGAGGTGTTCTTGAAATTTCGCATTCACAACAATGAGACATAAGAGTTCACAAAGACAGATGACCACAGAAATCTAAAAAGAAAATTGCCTAGTCCAAGTGGACGTTTGTGCCAAATTTGGGGAAAATCCCTAAAGGTCTTCTAGGTGTTGTAGAGACAGAAACTACCTCACCTTTGACCACTAAAATCTAATAAGTTCATGCTTGACTGAAAGTGGACGTTTGTGCCAAATATCTAAAAATTCCCCAAAAATGATGACATTTCTTGTTTACAAGAATGACACAGACAAGGTCACAGTGACCTTTGACCACCAAAATCTAATAAGTAAATAACTGAGACCCAGTGGATGTTTGTGCCTAAGTTTTATAAATTTCATCAAGGAGTTCTTGATATTAGATTCAGAAAAACAGTACGGACGGACGACCTGAAAATATATTTCCTCCAGCCACAGATATTGCCAGCACAGAGAAAAAAAAAGGGGAAAATGTTTATGTAATAGTTTATATCTTAATATGTTTTATTTTGGTATTCTGAATGCAAATCAGTGCCACACAATATTAACTTTGCTTCGCCCAACAGTGGGTCTGCATAATTTTCAGCATTTATCCATAATTTAGATGAGCACAGCTGTGGCTGTTTGTGTTTATGTCATATGTAACCAGTGGAAACTATGGGATGCTTCAGACTTGGTTTCCTATGGCAACGGGGACACACAGACCGAACAATAGCCTTCTAGATGAGGAGCAGGAAGACAGAAGCTGTTCTGAAAGACTCGGGGATTTCCAGCAGCACATTGGCCTAAAACGTGTACGAGTGTGTGTCCGTCCACTCTGAGATAAACACTTCATGCAAAACGCTCTCCAGCACACAAACTCGTACGCAAAATACACAAACAGGTGCAAATCTGTTATCCGCCACAATGGTTATTGTCTCTGAGTGTTTACACGCTGGTATCAATGATTTCCAAAATGAAACGGGGACAAAAACAGGGCAGGAAATGTTGTGTAATGATATGTGTCTGTATACACGGGAACACCTGGCTCATAACAATATATTATGTATTCTCTGTGGGATAAATAACACACAGCTGAGGCGACAAAGTGCTGACTTGCACCTGAGAGCCATCATTAAAAGGATAATTCAGATTTTTTTTTAAGTGGGTTTATAAGGACTACTTATCCACAGAAAATTTATTACATGAAGATGTCAGTCAACTAGCAAAGTACTAATTCCACACTGTACTTACAAGTAAAAGTCTTGCATTGAAAGTTTTATTTAAGTAAAATCAATTCAGGAAAAACTAGTGATGTAAAATAAAAACAAATACTAATCAAGTACAAAAGAACTAAATGCAGAAATGTATTTTTTCTAAAAATTGTACCATAATAATACATCCAAAAAAAACCAGCAAAAATTAAGAAAACAAAACCTACAAAAAATATTTTTTTAAATAAACAAAATCTATTTTGATATATAATGTTTTTCTTTTTTCTAGTTATTTGATAATTTCCTAATGATTATCTCTTTTTTTCTCTTATTTATTTATTTTTTAAGCAACTTTTCATTTGCATTCTCTTGTGATCTTTTACAAATTTTGGGCAAATCAAACAGTTACTGTATGTATTACACTGACTGTGGATAAGTCAGTCATGAAAACCCCAAATTCACTGCAAACAAGCCCATTAAAGATAGAAAGCAAGTCACATTTTTCCTTCAAATGAGTAAGAGCAGCTCACTTTCATGATAATTAATTTTAACCATTTTATTGGGGGAAAACAGACAAACAAATGCTTTAATGACACAAAGAACAACACAATTCTCTCTATTTTATAAATTAAATATTATTCCTTTTCCGGAAAGCCACCGTGCAATTGACATTATGCCTAAATGGATCGCAAACGCAGGGTCCAGCCAAAACAAGCGGGTATTGTCAGAGTGGAGAAATTAACAGCCCAGACTGATTGAATGCAGGTCGTCATAAATCCTTGTTGGTAAGAGGATTACACTGATGGATGAGAAGATGATGTAGACACAGTAATAAACAGCATTTAAGCTTTTTGGTTTATTTGTGACTTGTGTTATTTTATTATTTCTATTCATGGGGCTTTATAGTTACTCATAAATCATGCAAGTGGACTACTAAAAGGTCACTGGAAATTTGACAGTCAAACAATAATTTCTGTTTTGACAGTTGCTGGCTTTAATAATTGGCTGTATTTTTGTGATTTTTATTTTGGGTGCACTGTGGATTTGGAAGGTATGTTTTTCAAAAAAATATGAAAAAAGAAAAAAAAGTCACCCAAACCTATATATATATATATATGTTTTTAAATATCACCTAATTTTTATAGGGGTAAAAAAAACCCCAAAAAGTTAACTTAAAAGAATAAAAATCATCTTTGTTTTTTTTAACATAACAATACATGCCTTCCAAATCTGTGGGTCCTTCAAAATGAAAATTGCACAGATAACAACATTTTTATAGCCAGAAACTGTAAAAACAAGGTCGCAGGTAGTTGACAAAATGTATTGATTCTGCTGCTTTTCACAAAGTATTTTTCCAATTTTAGTCAATACATTTTTTATGCTAGTATTTGTAAGTATTCTGTTTCTACTCAGTAATAACTAACAGCTGCTAGTCGTTTAACATCACAATTCATAATTAAAGTTAAAAAAAAGTTTTTCAGGGTAAATAAGGTACCAGAGTGCATTTAAAAAAGCACCAAAACAGAGCTTGTTCCTTAAAAAAGGCAGATCCCTCTGGACACCTACAGAAGTCTGGGCTAAGCCCCCAATGTCCTCAAATCCTAAAAACGCCCCTGACTAACGATGAACACGTGGAGGAAAGAGTGACCAAAAACCTCCACAAGCGACCTGATTTAAGCCTCTGAATCCGGATGAGCACACACTCAAATCCGAGGACGGCTGAGCCGGGAAATTAATCTCAACGGTTTAATCACTGTGTGTGTTTAAAGCCAATTGCTTTTTATTTTTTTATGGGATTTAAAAGCATCTATTATCTCAGCTGGACCTCCTGTTGGAATGCAAAAGGAGGCGTAGCAGCTTGTAAAATGATGGAAATTATTTAGTCACCACCTATGTTTGTATCTTTCCTCCAAGATTAAGCTCTCCTCAAGTCATTTAGCTTAATAAACAAAAGAGTCTCAAGATTAAAAAAATTATGCAACTTTCTTTCCTGAATCCTCTGACTAAATATAGCTTTTCTATTCCTTTTTGGGGTTTTTTCCTTTTTAAACTTGGATGATTGGACTGTTGTCTGTTTTGTCATAAAAAAATGACATTCAGCATTTTTAATTTAAAAAGAAAAGTAAAAGTAAGTGAAATAAGTGGTTACTAACTCAGACATGATTCAAGTTGTCCCCATTGCTCCTATTTTCAGTTAAACACAAAAAAGTGCATATATTTATCATTCCGAATATAGTAATAATAATAATAAAGTCATAAATACTGCTACATCAACAACTAAATGTACCGTTTTCAAAACTGTTAATAAAAAAAAATCGGTTCCTCTTTTTTTTTTTATAAAGACAGCATCCGGCGTTTTTAACTTCAAAATAAAGGTTTGGCGTTTCAACAACATGAATAACTAGCCAAAAATACAGTCAAATTAGGTGGCAGCACATTCAAAGTTGATTTATGTTATCCCCATTTACTCCTATTTTCTGTTATAAACAATATTTTCTTGTTATATGACAAATAAGGTTGTGAAGGGTTTTATTTTGAAGGCTAGATGCCCCGTTAGCTTAAAATATTTGACACAATGTAGCTTAAATGTAGCTACGTGTGCCTGTTCGGTTAAACAAAACAACAAAAAGACATTATGGCTTAAATAAAACTGAATAAAAACCAAATCAGCAAACAGCATTTTAAGCAAAATTAGCAGCATATTAGCATGTCCTACCTTTTACAGTACCTTACAGTGACTGTCCTCTTCCCTTCAGTCTCATCTATAAAACAGGAACAACAAAAAAAAATCAAAAACGTCGCATTAAAAACACATTAACGTCATTTTAACGTTAGCCACGTACAGCAACATTAACGTCTCCTACGAATGAATGAGACAATAAAAAAACGCTCGTGTTTTTTTCGTCCAAATCTGTCTTTTGTGCGTCACGTGTGTGTAAAACATGGTACTTTAGTAATATACCGAACCGCAATGAAGGATAATTAGCGATAATTAACTTTAATAACAGGCTTGTTTACTTGTTTGTTAGCCTGTTTTGAACTCGCGCAGAGCTCGTGCCTTGCCTCGGGGCTAACTTCAACACAACCGAGCAGGAAACAATGAAATAACCGACACCTACCGCCAAAAACGAGCCCCAAAACACGGTCTTAACGTCGGTCTAAACGCTCAAACGGCAGTGAAAGTTATCCCGGGATAAGTTTGGCTCAGATTTAGCGTCGTTAACCTACTTTGTGACGGATCCTGAGGCCTGTAGCAGCAGCAGCAGCTCCGCACTGCATTCCCGACGTGTGACGTAACTGCGTAATTAGTGCGTGCGCGCCCGCGTGCGTGCGTGCGTGCGTGCGTGTGTGTGTGTGTGTGCGTGTGTCACATGAATTTAAAAAAATAAATAAAACTACAAAACTTCAGCATATTGCAAGCTTTGATAGGAAAATCCCAAAACTGTAAAAAAAAAAAATAGTGCTTTTATTTACCTTTACAAATATTAAAACAACAAAAATAATAAATAAATAAATATAGCTGGATGACTTTGCAGTCATTTTCTATCACAAAAAAATATGTAGGCCTATACATAGATTTTGTTTTTAATCTTAAGCACTTTTAAGCACAATTTTCTCATGTTTTTTTTAAATACTTTTTCCCCTATTTCTGCTAATTTTCATGTAAATTTCTTGCTAATTTTTGGGCCATGCTGATGTAGGGGAATCAAATCTGCTTGTTCCAGCACTGGTTATTATATATGTAAATTCCAAATAATCATAATCAGGTAAAAACTAAATTTAAACAAAAAGGTAAATATGGCTGAAACTTGATCTCTTACAGACCAGAGTATTAAAAACTGAAGATAGAAACAAAAAAAAAAAATGCATCAAGACAAACAGCACTGGACCTCGCAAATTTGATGCCTTACATTAGCATGGCTCCAAAATTAGCAAGAAAATTGTACCTGGAAATTGGAAGAAAGAAAAAAGAAAAATGATCAGAAAAAGTGTTAAAGATTAAAAAAAATATATATTATGTACACATATTTCTTTTGTAAAATTTCCTCAAAGGACCAATTTGCTTATAGGTTTTAAAGGGTTAAAGCAGTTTATTCTTGATTTTAGCCATTTCACATTTGGGAAAAAAATGCAACATAAGCAAATAGTAAAAAATACATAACAAAAGAAAAGATGCTAAAATACCTAAACTGAAAATACCTGTTTTACCAATCTATATTGATATTGTTATTTAGCATTAACTAACTTCTGTTAAAGTTTGATTTTAATCATATTTAATGGTATTGTATTTTTGGTTTTAGGGGATACACATTAATATTTTCTCAGCCGGTTTCCGCCCTGTGAGCAGCGGTGAATATGGAGGTCTTTATTATTTTTCAGTTCATGAGATTTGGGTCAACTGTCCCTCTCCTCCTCCTCTTTCTCCTTCCTCTTCCGACTCCACCCAGCATCACGTTGGAGGCCAACAACTAATCACAAAAGAAACAGTTTCATAACTTTATCATTTATGTTTTTTTCTATCTGTGCCAATAAGCGGACAAACGGCCGAGGCGGCTCCCTGGGATATCCCTGCTTCCTCCAGCGGCTCCGTTTGTCCTTATATGTCCACGGGGCGACCACAGGAAGACGAGCAGATCTGTTATTGTTGCAGAGGCCATCAACATCTTTGGCACCAACCGGGGGAGTCACCGGAGTCAAAACTTGAGCCCGTTCGTTATCACATAAACAATTCTGTCCAGGCAATCAGGAAACCACAAGAGACGGGGAACCCCCGCCTTTGTTCTGTCTGACGAGGAGTGACAGCTGATAAATACTCGCTGAAATGTTTAATTTCCTTGTCGAATTTCTCCAAAAAAAAGTTTGTTCTTCATTTGCAGAAAGGTCTTTGAGCTCTTAGAAATAAAGGTTCTAAGAGGGATCATCCTGAAGTGCTGAGGTTTTAATAAGAACCATTTGCCTTTTAGAAAAACAGGTTCTTCAATGGTTGCCTGTAAGAGGGTCCATTGAGAACTGGAACCATGGTTAGTGGGAGAGAGTTCTATGGGTGAGGCATTAAACTACTATTTTAAAGCCGCCCTCTGTGGGTTCTAAATGATATCCTTAGAATATATACGTGTTTTTCGGTGAAACCTCCTGGGCGGGTTCTAGACGAAACCCTTGGAAAATAAAAAGGGTTTGAGGTCGAACCTCCTGAGTGGGTTCTAGATGAAAGCCTTGTAATATAAAAAAAGGATCTCAGCAGAATCCCCTGGGTGGGTCCGAGATGAACCCTTGGAATATAAAAGGGTTCTGGCTAGAATCCCCTGGGTGGGTTCTAGATGAAACCCTTAGAATATAAAAGGGTTCTCTGTGGGACCCCCTGAGTGCGTTCCAGATGAAACCATTGGAATATAAAAGGTTCTAAAAGAACCTTCTGAGCAGGTTCTACGTTAAACCCTTGTAATATGCAAAGGTTCTCGGTAGAATCCCCTGGTGGGTTCTTAATTAAGCTTTTGGAATATAAAAAGGGTTCTCAGTAGAATCCCCTGATTGGGTTCTCGTTAGCTCCCTTAGAAGATGTACACGTTCCAGTTAATAAAAGGTTGGACGAGGCACCAAAAAGGGTTCTCCTACAGACACAAGAACAAGAACCCTATTATGCTTTTGTCATATATCTGAGAGTGCAGTTTGATGGTGAATGGTTCTGCAGTTTCTAAAGAACCGGGTCGTGGTGCGGCTGATGCTCACTGATGGACGAGCTAACACGCAGGAAGTCACTACGAGCGCGTCCGAGCCTCGCCGACCAACGGGATGGACCCAATGGCTTCCGCCCATTGGTGAACCTGTTTAGTAATGTTCTCACTTTTCCTCAGCCGCCCCCCTCATCCGTTCCTCTCACAATGCCTGGAAGTCGCCGAGACCCACATCTCCCTCTCTGTTTTCTTAATCGTTGTTTTCCTTTATGGTTTTTCCTTTTTTTTCTTTAACAAAGCACACAATCGATCCGACCTCCATCCAAACAAATAAAAGCACAAGGACACGCGCACAAGCTGCTCACCACATGCAAACGCTTCACTTCCGACTCGTATTTTTCAAAGGACTTATGTCCAAACATGGTCATGTTGTCTGTTTTTATTGCATGTTTGATTTTTTAAAAATAAAGGTTTATATTTAATGTCTATAAAATTATTTTACCTTTTCAAAATAAGATAAGACCTGTATGGGAGCCCATAATGCCAAAATTAATTTTTGGAAATTTGTTTTTGCACATTTTAAACATGGGCGGATTTCTGCTGACTCACCTCTATTTTGTTTTATTGTTGTTTTGCATCTCTTAGTTTTAGTAGTTAAAGTACTCAGTAGTAGTTTTTCAGCATCTTTTTTTGTGGTCTTGTGTCTCTATTTGTTTGTTTGTTTTTGTGTTTTAATGTCTTTTGAGTCATTTTTTTGTCTTTTAGGGGTACATTTGTGTCTTTTTTGGTTGTTTGTTTTTTGCTTTGCAGTTATTTCGTGTCTCTTTGAGGCATATTTAGGCTTTTTTAGGTTTTGGTTGTTTTGTTTTTTCTTTGTCATTGTTTTGCATCTCTTTGTGGTCATTTTGTGTCCCTCAGAGGTTTATTTGGGTCTTTTTTGTTGTTGTTTTATGTCTCTTTGTAGTTATTTTATGTCTCATTGCAGATGTTTTGTGTCTCTTTGTATTTGTTTTGCATCTCTTTGTGGTCATTTTGTGTCTGTTTTTTTGGTTGTTTTGTGTCTCTGTAATTGTTTTGCATCAAAAAAACAGAATTTACTGTCTGGAAAATAGTAAGAAAATAGTCTTTGGTCTCACAGAGGAAAATATAAACATAAAACCATCACATTAAGAGGACAAAGATCTTTCAATTGTACATCAAACTATCAACAGAGCCACACCCAAAAAGGGCTGCGCCCCAAATTTCTCCTCAAGAATCAACCTTTGTCGTGCTTCATATTATAATCGTTTTTTTTTTTTGTTCAGGCGGCCTTGAAGATTTCTCTCCTCCTTCTTCTCCTTCTGTAAAATACTTTGATGTGAAGGAAATACAGTTCATAGTTCACTTTTGCGGCGCCTCAATTAGCCGTCGTGCTCCTGTGTGGACTGCAGCGAGGATGAGGCGACTTTCCGCTTGTTTTTCAGTCATTGGTGACCTCTGCGCCCTCGTCCCCTCGCTCCACTAACCCCCTCCACCTCCATTCCTCCTCCCTTGTCTCCTCTATATTATTGACGGATGTCCTGCGCAGGCGTTTTCATCCATGTCTCTAAGCGGCTCTGCAGGATGCTTTCAGTCGATGTGTGTGTGCTGCAGTTCCTGCACATCTGTCGGCTGCATTTCTCTCAGCCGGGGCGGTGCAGAGGTTGTTTTTCAGCACCAGGAGAAGGTGTCTCCCACCTAGAACCATCGATTTGGTCGTGCTTCCTTCCTTTTCGGTCCTCATAACACGACGCCTCTGCTCTCGGGCAGCAGGCCAGAAGCTTCCGGACACTGTTGTTGTGGAGCGCTTACTAATGCCCACTTAACTCTTTGAAACCTGGAGCAACATGACTTTTCTTGTGCTGCTTTCAGATACCTTTTACAAGTGTTGACACCTTTGAGCCTTCAGCTAACTAGTGTGATTTCTAGTAAAAATATGGGAAAAGGGCGATGAGCAACTAGGTAAAAAAAAAGTTCCAGAAATGGCAAGAAATCTGTAGATTTTTAAAATGATTTAAAAACTAGGGAAAATGTCTATGAAGTTCGTACTTACAATAAAAATATATATTTTTTTGCACTTTTTCTAATCATTTTCCTTTTTTTATTTCTTTTTTACTATTTTATAAACTAATTTCAGGTCATTTTCTTGTACTTTTTTACACTACAAAGTTATTGCTTATAAGAGAGCGGGTTGCATGCATGTATGACGCAGATTTTTACAATTGAATAATGTAAGAATTATTTTTGGTCTAAAATTATTAGATAGATAAATTATTAAATAAATGAAAAATAAATAAATCAGAGTAACAATAAATAAAATAAAATAAAATAAAATAAAATAAAATAAAATAAAATAAAATAAAATAATACATTTAAATGTATTATTTCAATTTTTAAAAAAAATCTATATAATGTTAATTTCTCATGGAGCCACTGCAGAGCGGCTAAAGAGCTGCATATCTCCAGAGCAGTAGGTTACCTACTCCTGCACCAATCAATCAATCAATCAATCAGCAGAGCAAGCTCAAAACTCCCCTAATAAGACAGAAACTCTACAATAAGGGCCAGCTTGTTTATCAAACAATGCGTTGGTCTTCCAGTTTCCTCAGAGCAGCTTCCTCTGTCCTGGAGAGGGTTGGAGGCTCGGAAAGCGTTGGTGGGGGAAGACTGATGCTCTCTGGCTTACCCCTGGACAGCCCGGCACGTACCGCTGTCCCGGAGGGTCCTCGTATATATTTTCTCAACGTGGCACAAAAACACACAACGCTTTCCTGCCATTACTTTGCACGGAGCGATGGGGGTTTAGAAAAACTAATAGGGCCACTAAAAATACTGGCCTTTCCTGCGCTGCTTCCAGAGTACGCGTGGGCCATTGAGGAAAGAGGAAACGAGCAGCCCTGGTAGTACGGGGGCTTCCTGCACGACGTTATAAAGAGCTCCCTCCCTCCGGGCTGCGCTCACAGACCAGAGCCAGCGGAGTCTGCGGCCGGGCCCCTGCTCCACAGCTTTGACTACAGACCAGAGACTGAGCCGCGGGGTTTGACGCCAGCGCGGTGCACGCCGGTTCTCGTCCCTGCTGGTCGGGGTGAGCTGGAAAATTATTTTCTCAGTGTCTTTTTATTTTTTTTAATCCTCAGATGACTGCTTTTTTAGGAATAATTTGTTTGTTTTTAAGCGGAAATGTTAATGATTTCTTGATTTATCCTGTATGTATAGGTGTGATAATTAATATCATTATTCTTTTTCACTTGCTTTTTACTTTTTTTCCCCAGATATTTCTCCCTTGCTTTTTTCAAAAATAATAGTAATTGTAATTATAATTATAAACATAGTTTTCTAGAATTTTTTCCTATTTTCATATTATTATTATTAACCCTTTGAAATCTGATTAAAGGGACTTACTAAAGGGACTTAAGGGAAGATTTACCTGGAAGTCTGTAAAATGAATAAATAAAAACAAACAAAAATAAAAAGAATCTTAAAAACATAAGGAAATGTCCTTAAAAAGTCTCATAATTTTGTAAAATTACTATAAATATGTAATTGTGATAATAATAATTATTATACTTTTTACATAGCTTTCTGTGCCTCAATTTAAAAAAAAAAATCTAAATCTAATTGATTTCTTTTGTAGGAGTGGCTTGCATTTAAGATTTTTTTGCAACATTTAAGTCTCGATGAGCTCTCAGTATTCACGACTTCTCTGCATGTTCCAATAATGTTGCAATAATGTGAGTTCATCTTAATGAAAGAGTGGATGTTTCTTGTTCCCTCCTGCAGGTACGAGTAGGGAGCTGGTCTCACCTAACAGATGTGTCTGGGACACTCCAGTCTATTTATTTAATCAAAGACACAAAGGTAACTCACTGTGCTTTAGATTTTAAAGAAAATCTAAACATGCAAACATAAAATTAAGTGCTCAGTTGCTTCATATATGATGCCTTCTCCACAGACACAGAGGATGGAGGTTTTGGAGGGATACAGGGCTGAGGGATACGTGAAGGAGTTCACACGCCACTCCAACGACGTGCTGCTGAACCTGAACGAGCTCCGGCACCGCAACATCCTGACTGACACCACACTGGTTGTTGGAAATGTGCACCTACGGGCGCACTGTGCCGTGCTCGTGGCCTGCAGGT